>NC_141993.1:54426023-54726023 GCF_049901715.1 Pseudonaja textilis | reverse complement strand
CTCCTTTTCTCCTATTATTCAGTCCTAATAATTAAGAACAAAACAAAATAAAAAATGACATAGAGCAATAATTGAGAGAGTTACAATCTTGAGATATCCTAAATGTTAAGCATATTCAGTATTTTCTGTACAAAAGGTTATTTGTATCAATAAAAGTAATTAATAAGAAATAACCTAGTTTTTTATTTTATTAAATTTGTTTGCCACCTGTCTTACCAAAGGATAAGTCTGAGCAGCTTACATGTTAAAAATAATAAAACTATATAAAACATGTATCTAATAGAAACAAAATACTATAAAATACTAATTGTACAAAAGTACAAATTATTATAAAGAACTAGATGAGAGTGAATCCTTGACTAAATGCTCTTTCAAGTTCTTGTTATGATAATTGTTTGGTCCATGCTGTTTCCCACACTTCTTAATATCCAGGAAAAAGCATACTTGGTAATTATGGTAGTGAATGCATTTTTTTACTAAATATTCTTCTGTCCATTATAAAAATCGTGCTTCAAAGAGGGTTCAGATCTTTCATGAAGATTGGGAGATAAGCATTTAAATTCAGTTAATCCAGGACAATTTTCTACAACAGAGTGAGCCATTAAAGTGCAAAAGGTTTGCGTATATGTACATGTGTCTGCAGTTGCAGAACCTGAAATTCTGGCTTTGATATTAAATCTGTGGATCAAGTGCCTGAAAAGGCAAGAATAGATAATTTATTTTTGTTAGTGGGGAGATCCGTATTGTGAGATTACTTGCTGTATTCAGGATACATCAGTGACTCAGGTATGAACACGTAAGAGGCAAATAGATCAAAACAATTTATGTGCAATGTTTGAGTCAGCTGGATAATTGAAGCCAAGTCACTAAGAGGATTTTTACTTAGGCTTTTTGCTTCATTTGGTTTCTGGGGCAAACATAAAACTTTTGTCATGTTAGAACTGCAAATCCTGCTTTTGTACTTGCATTAATGCTATTAAAGGTTATTCACAAAGCAAAGGAGATATAAACCTTGCATTTTAAAAATGCTATGAAATACTCAGTAGTTCAGTTGTAATTGTTTTGATGTGGAACTCTTTGACATTGAATCTTTGAGACCCACATTAAATAGCAATCAGATTGGGGGTTTTTATTAAACGTTTTCATTTTTTTCCTTCAGAAAAAAACCAAAGAGACCAGCATTCTCCACTCCAGGTTACACCTTTGAAGATTGGAAGACACCCAGTAGAAGTACCATATTATGCCCTGAAGACACCCAAGCCAGCCCCTCGGAGCAAAGTTAGTTCCATGACTAGTTCAATAGAGATTCCAAAGGTACTATCTCCAAATCAAATTAGAAGCAGTTCACCTTCTCTTCAACAATCTGCTGTCCACTTCCCCAGGTGAGTTCTGGATTATAATTATATTTACCTGATTTGATGTTTTAACCTGTGCATGATTTTATTATAATTAAAGTGAATTATTTATTTATTGAATTTAAATAGGCACCCATTCATTTCAGTGAGACTTAGGAAGCTTACCTACCGTAGTAATTGCAGATGTGCAAAATAGTCAATGAAAAAGCTTGTAAAAACTTTGATAGTCACTGACTCAGCTCATTTGACAGACAAATGCAGACATAAATTCCACATTCAGGAATGCAGTATGACTTTCTGTTGTGTACAGACTGAGAATGTTGTATTTCTCTGCTAGAAATAACAAAAGTTTAAAATTTTCTTTTAAAATGAAATAAGTTTCTGGATGGAGGCTGGAACAGAGAAGAATTTAACATAGCTCTTTAACAGCTTCTTGTTAAAATAGAATCTCTATAGAACTTGGAGAAAGACTCATTAAATAAAGCAGAGGAAGTTTTGCTATGAAAAATTAGTAATTGGGAGAAAATATAAAGTTGATTTAACTTTTTTCCTTTTTTCTGTGTGTTACCTACTCAAGTTGAAATTCTGTATTTCTCTGTACAAGTTAGGAAATTCTGGGTATTCCCAGTCTTTAGCCTTTGTTCATGTAGAGTATCACAATATTAGTTGTTTTTGTGATCTATAAGAGAAAAATCTCCTGCAGCATCTCTCCAGAAGGTATACTTTTCTTCTATTTTGTAGCCTTCTTGTGATCTGCCTGAAGCACTATGCTTCCTTTTTCCGTATAGCTTTTGCAATTTATCCTTTTTCATCAACTATTTTGCATTTAAATATTTACATTTAATAATTTATCTCTGCATATCTTTTTTCTTTTAAAATATTTTTTGTTGTCCACGGTTGGATTGGTCTATCTACCAAGAAGGGAAGAAGTTGAATTATCTAATACCTCGATGCTAAGTAACCATATAGTTGCATTTTTGGCATGTAATTGCTAGAAACAGGCCAGGTTGTTATGGCCTTTTCTTTCATATACTTATGAGAAGGATGCCAGACATGCCATTCCTTGGCAGATAAATGTTTTAGCAAGAATTACCAAGTAGGTAATTACCAAGTTGGTAATTTTCCCAGTGGGATTGGGACCACCTAATTTCCCCGCTACAAGCTCAATCAGTCTGCTACATTGATTTTTGTGAGGTATTTTGGTGTTTGTTTCTAAATTATTTGAGTTTACCTTTGAAAGAAAGGTGGGACATGTTTTTACAAATAGGTCATTGATATTGTATTTCCTAGCTTGGCTACTCTGAAAGTACTTCAGATTCTATTAGAAAAGTTGTAAACTTTCTTAGAATCTCACAAAGCAAGGTCTCTATTATAATTGTTTATTGGTTTCATTCAGTTTGGACACTTCTTGACTCTAGCATAATGAAACAATAATACAATAAAATACAATATAAAATTTTCATAATATTTATTCTTTTTCCATTTTTCCTTCTATTGTGTTTCTTTCCTTCAGTACTTCACCTTTCAGCTCTGAGACTGAAGAGTCAGAGGAAGAAACAAACATGAGCTCTCCAAAACACATGTCCCTCAAGACAGAACCAAAGCAGAGCAAACCTGTCCCCAGAGCAGCACAGGTGGAAGAGAGTGAGTGGGATTCATCTGACACAGACTTTTCTAAGGAGAAACTTGGTGCAGGAAAGAGTTCTTCAGTTGCAGCAGGAACTCATTCAGGTGACTATCATTTAGTTGGATTTATTATTGTCGTGATGTATGCAAATGTCAGTGTCAAAGAAGTAAAAAAAACACATCCAAATACTAATATATGTATCAACTATTTCAGTAATCAAATGATTACTATGAACGGACAACAGTTATCTTGTTGTACATTTTTAATGGGCTTAAATGACAGACAACTGAATTTTGGTAGTTTTAATACCAATTTAATTTTAATACCAATTCATTAGTAAATGAATACTAAGTGAATTTGATACTAAGGGGATTTGCCAGGGTGTGTTGCTATAATACAAGCTGTAAAACATACATGATTGTTTTTATAAAATTCAGTAAGACACAAATTAATAGTTGTTTAGGCTAAATAACTTTTCAAATAAAGCAATCATCTCCTGTGAGGTCTAGCAATATACTGAAAGGCTAGTACGATCATGTCACCACTAATTCTCAGCCTAACTGATTCCTTGCTTCACTTAGAAACACTGGTGCAGTCAATGGCTAAAAATCTGGAGAAGAAACTGAACATACCTGGAAAGAAGCCTGTAGGTGGCGTGAAGCTCTTTGCCGTCCAAAGCAAAGATGATACTAAAACAAATCATCCCACAAAAAAGCTTCAGGTATTGGTGTTGTTTTCAAAACCCAAGAATGTAGTAGGTAGTCTCTTAATTTTGCTTCCTAACAGTACAGGTCTTGTTCATAACTGATTCACTAGTAGCATGAGCTGCACATTTCTAAGAAAGTTATATTGTACTCTGTAGGCCATAGTAATAATGGGTTTAAGATTATTTACAAAAAGTAAAAAGATCAAGATAGTGAATACTTCAAAAGTAGTCAATATGTTGTCAATGAAAGGATAGTTCATTGGGTTAATCTATAATTTTAGTTAAGTTACCTAAAGATTATGAGATCTACCACATCTCAGCAGCAAAAAATCAGATGGCCAACACATGTCAGGAAAGAAATACAACAGATATTTTGATACCATGTAGTAATTGCCTAGACTTTTGTAGCCTGGATCTGGTAGCCCTACTTTATAAACTCTCAGGTATTAAAGCTTTGAGTATAATATTGAGCTTAATGTTTTCGGTATACCTGAACTTAATATGTTTCTAGAATCCATATTTGTTTTCTATGACATTATTATTTATAAACACACATATACTAAATAGCAAATATCTAGTGCCCTCCATAACACTGGAAATACAACTTATAGATTTCTAGGACCTAAGACTCCTTACATTGCCAGCACAGATAGAGAGCATCAGAAAGAGAAGGACTGCTACAAATAATTTGTGAATATGCAAGGCAAGGTAGACATGGAGAAGATTTATCTATGTGGTTGTTAAGTCAGCAATGACTTACTGGCATGTAATCAATTAATCAAAAGTAGATACTTTTAATAGCTAGAGACAACAGTTATTTTTAGTTTTTACCTAAAGGGCCAGTAACAACATGGGGAGGAAATGATATGAAATGTTAGGGCCATAGCAGCCATTAAAGCTGACCAGTGGTTTTCATCCAAGGGCTGGGTAAATGACTTTGTTTTTTATATTTGACACGTTTTTTACAAGCCTGTAGGCTTACAATGCAGTTTCATTTATTTCCCACCTCAACATCATGGGAAACTTGGTAAATTTTGAAGTGCTTCAAGGGGCTACAAGAAAGGGACTTGGAGCTAAAGGTTGTTCACCCCTGTCTAAATTGGTGAATGCCTGCCTAAATTGGTGAATGTTGTATGAATTCATTGATAAGTCATTCTTATTTAGACATTCATGTGCATAAAACAGCATAAAAATCTAACAGCATAAAAATTCCTCAGAAATAACATTTAGAAATAAATATTAAAATATATTTTAACAAGTTTTTACAAATGCTCATCTTAGTAAAAATGTTCTGTTTAAATGCATATATTTCTAAATCTGTGTTTTATAAAATTCAGTGAAACATAAAATCTGAAGGGTAATTGCAAATCAAATATTTTTATTCACAAGTATCAAATCATTCATGCATTTCTTGGTGCATCCAATCTTTGCAAGTTTTCATTCCTTGTTCTCTATCTTCTCTTTTCTTCCTGATGTAGTTTGCCTATGAAGAGGACAGTGATTTGGAGATTTCTTCTTTGGAGGAAATCAGCCAGCACCTGGAACCTGAAATTAAGATAAAGAAGCCACAAGGAGCAAAAGTTAGTGAGAGCTCTACTGGATTACGGGGCACCAGTATCTGGACTTCCAGTAGCACAAAGGCCTGGTGATTCCCATGGTTAGATAAGTACAGAACCCAGTTGAGATAGAAGAACATCCCATGACAGAGAAATCATGGGATTTGATAATCACAAAGAAAGAACAAAAACACCAAATGTATCACATTCGAGGTTCTAGGTTCTGTACATAGTTTCAAAGCAAATATTTAATTAACATGAGTTCTTCCAGTGGTCCTAGACTGATTTGTTCTTTTGCTGAAAGTCAGTCTTGACATGACATTATAAATTAAATTTTGTCCAGAAGACACAAGCCTGATTCTTACATCATGCACAGCTATAATGTTGTATATTTGGGTCTGACTTAGTGTATGTGAACCCACCCTTCATGTACCATGGGATATGATTTAGCATTATATTATTGTTTTTAAAAAGCATATCTTAGTGCAGTATATAAATGCAGCAGTAGATGAAGGCTGAATCAGACAGCAGCCATGGCATCATACCCTCATTTGGGGGTTGTAATGAAGTTTACAGTACACCTTTCACTGATGTTCTAAGTGAATTTAAGTGACAACAAGAGGGAAAGAGGTATAATTCTTGTGGTCCACTTAATGGGAAAAAAGGCTTTTGCTACATTGTGCTGTGATACATAATCTACTTTGGAAAAAAAATGTTTTTCAAAAAAATCTGAGTTGTTTATGAAATTAGGCAATTTTTTCTATCTAGTACTGCGATGAAACTTTTTTCTATTTTTGATAAGTTTGTGAATAGCCATAAAAATAAATCAAATGGAGAGGCTTCAAACATTTTTTTATCCCATCAGCCTTCATTTTCAATTCTTACCTTGATTGCACTTCAATGTACAGTAATTCTGAAATGCGGTCTACTTATTTAATTCTGAAATACTTACACTGAAAATGCTAAAAGTATTTCAGAATTAAATAAGTATATCTGTGAAATAATATAGATCTGACCTTGGGACAGGGGAAGAGAACAATGAATCATTAAAAGAGAAGAAAAAAGTTTTCAGAAAATGAAAACTTAAAATATACCACCACCCTCAATTTTGTCTGATGCAAGGTCCGACAGACAGAAAAAATTCTGAGTGGCTTTCAAGATTCTGTTATTCTACCCTACAACAATACTGACCATTCCTGGAATCCATATTGCTCGTGTTTCATAACTTTCCTATCTTGAAGGGTTGAGAATATCATGAACCATAATTCATTAACCACAATTTAAAATGTTGGAAATTAATGCTAATCACTTAAGAATAATAGTTAAGCAGTTGGAGTAGGGTTGAAGGAATCCAGATTCAGGTTCATCCTCAGTCATGAGAGCTCACAGTGACTTTAGGCCACCCCTTGGCTCTTAAGTCCAATCTAACACACAAGATGGTTGTTGTGAAGATAAATAAAGATGGGAATGTTGTGACTGCTATCTTCAGCATTAGGAGGAAGCATGGGATATGATATATTCATCCCATAGTCATTTCCCCGTTGGATTAATGCCATGTACTCTACGTAGGGCTACTGTTTAATATGCCCAGAATGCAGCAGTGCATGCTATTTTGGGTGTACCAAGGTTTGCCCAAATTACATTATTGTTGCCCAAATTTCATTGCCTGGTTCATTATGGTTCATGATATTGTCAACCCTTCAAGATTTTTTCAGGTTTTTTTCATCTTTAAAATCTTGCATAGTATAGGGAAAAGTTATTTGTAGGATCACAACTTTCCAAGGATTGCCCATCCCACCAGATCTAGCAAGGTGAGCACAATCCCGATCACCCTGGGCCCTAGTTGATGTGCCTTCTCTGTTCTAGAATCTTCCATTGGAACAGCTACTCCCTGATTCAGAAAGCCCCAACCTTCTTAGCCTTCTAAATGCTCTGAAGACCTAACTCTTCCACCAGAAACCGGATGTTTGTTGCACCCAATATACCATTCTGTAGGTACGGTTCTTTTGACAGTTTTATTATGATACCTTGCTTGATGTATTATGCTTGTTTATAGATTTTTTAAAAAAAAATATTTTCTGGGATTTGTTATGAGGTATACAGGATTATCCATTTAAGATGAACAGCTATATAAATGTTAAAAATTAAATTTTATATATGTTTTATAAACATAAAGAAATACAGTATGCTTTTTCAAGCACAATAAGGATGAACCACCTTTAAGTATTGTTCTCCTAAACCACTACTAATAGGAACTGACTTATAGTTACATTGGTTTCCAGTGATGCATAAGTCCTCCATGATGTGAAATGAATGCTGAGAGCTGGAATATCTACAGAAACCTCTTCTTATCCCAGGGAAGATACTGGGAGGTTTATGTCATCTTCTCTGATTATCATCATTCCTGGGCAATTGTTGCAATGTAGTTGTTTTTCCCTGACTTCTCCCTTATCCCAAAAAGATGCTAATCTCTCTATTCAGCAAGCAAACAAATGCTCCTATACTGACTCTGGACTTTTTGCTATCCTGACAAATCTCCATTCATGCCAAGTTATGGAATGAGATATCTTCTGGCTTGAATAAGTCAGGCTGACCTGAACATCAAGTTTTTCAGGGGTCCCCACTTCTGCAGATATTTTTCTGGACCCTATTCTTCTTAAAATGTGGACCCTTCAATATGGTCAGGCTTGCTCATAAATTATAACTTAATTTGAGGAGCTCTAGAAAATATATTTGAAACTGAAAAGTTGCTGGCAATTGCCACTTGATGGCACCATGTCTGAAGACACATGCAATGTTTTTCTTGAGACTTTGCAAATGATATTTGCAATAAAAAAGGGTTTTCCCCCTAAAGCAAAGCATATAGAACTCCTAAAAAAATAATAGTGAACAAGCTATCCTATACCTGTGTCTAAACTGAAAGTCAGAAAAATAAAACTTTTCCTTGATTCTATTTTATCCCATCCTTAATATGCTTTTTCCTTAATGAGGTCAATGTTAGAAAAAATTGCTCAAAACAATATCTCCCAAGAATACGTAATTTTAAGCATAACTAGATTTCTCAAAATTATTGTACTGAAAAAAAAATGGGGGGGGGAATCAAATTGTACCTAGAAATGTTCGGAAAATGTTCAGTGGCTATATTTGAAATAGTAAAAATGAGTGTAAAATACTGCAGTGTAAATCAAAAATTTTCATGTTATGATGTAAAATACTGAATGTCTTATGCATATGACAATTTATCTTTTTTGGGAGGGAGGAGAGAGAAAATGAGATCATGACTGTACCCTAAAGTCATGTTTTAACCACAGAGCTTTGTAAGTGAATATTTATAAATAATATTTATAAATTCTTAAAACTGTAAAGCATCAGACAGTGTTTCTGAGAAAAAGATATCCATATGTTTGCTTTTTTTCCTAATGTAAAATTAGGTACAGAGATTTTTGGAATATTTCTAATGCAGAAAAGCAGTGTGAAAAATTACAAGTCATTTGTATATCTGGTAGATTCCTGGTTTCATCCTATTACAAAAGAAATTGCTGAATGGATTTAACAGTTTTCATGATGAGGTAATGTTTGGATTATAATATTAATACAAAATATATACAAAGTGCTGCTAACCATTGTTCTAACGTATCATTGTATACACATTCAATTGCAGAGACATATTTATATGAAAGATTAAAGCTATATTTGTATCATCAATAGTTTTCTATGCATATGTGTTATGCCATAAGTAAAATGAGGGAGTAGAAAACAAAGTAAAAGGGCTCCTAAGTCCTGTAAAACATCTAGAGATATTTTGAGGGGGAGCAGTTTTTGTTTGTTTTTTGTCTCTCATTTCTTTGTCTAAGTAAGACCTGCAAGTGTCATGTGTTCTGAAGGCCAGCTGATTTTTATTTTTCTCATATGCTGTGACTGGAAATCATAAAAGTCACACAACTAGGAATTATTGTAGCCTCCTAAAGTTGAGAGAGGCTGGACTAGACAATCCCAGCATGACTTTTCTTTGTATCACTATTAACTTCTGCTGGTTGAGAACCCAGAAACTTGCAAGATATTGTCTCAACTGGCTCTTTAAAATTTTCATCCTTTTCTGCAAAGAACCGCTTGGAAATCCTAAGCTTTACAACAGTACTATGAATGGAGAAACTGGATAAAAAATAATTTTACAATCATGACCAACAGTAGACATTGGAATATTATTCCATTTTTATTTTTTTTAAATACTGAAGATAATGGCATTTTTAATAATAGAGAAGAAACATAACTTTTGAAAAAAAAACTCTACAACCTTCTGTTAAATGGCAGTTCTACATATATAATCACAATAAAGGAAATGTAAACAATTATTCTTTTAAAAGAAGGGGGGGCTAAGATTTTATACAATATATTTTGAGATATTTATGATTCTAGCAAATACCAACTAGAATTTATTTTCAAACAGTTCCTTAAACTAGCAAAATACAAAACAAGCATCTACCTGGAAACAAAACTAAATATGAAATGACTAGCAAAAGAATATAGTATGAACCATTTTTTTAAAAAGTATCATTAAATATCATTTAATACATATTAGAAGCAAATACGATTTCGAGCTTGCCACAAGGTGGTGCTTTTTAGCCACTTAGGTATGAAGTGAAAAAAATAATAGGCAACCTGTATGGCTTTGTAGTTCTATGCAACAAGTATTTGACCATTTAGTTCTATACAGCAAGTATTTGACTATTTCCAATCTGTTTTTATAAAATGTTTCTTATTTAGGATGTCTGTGTGAGCCTGTATCTTTCCATAACTTGTTTCTGTAATCTCAAAAATTCTAGCCAAAAACGTGATTGCCAGTTAAGAAGTTGGGATCTGTGACCCCAGTACACAATGCAGCCAGTTTGGTTCAGGCATCAGCCTAGAAATTGAGCAACCATGAGTTTAGTTCCAATTTAGGAATGAAGCCAGCAGTTGACTCTGGATTAGTCATTCTCTTTCAATCTAGAAAGGAGGCAGTAGCAAACCACTTCTAAAAATTCTTGCCACCAAAATTTCAGGAACTTGTTCAAGTAGTCATATGAGGTAAAAAATCTAGCTCCAAAATATGTGAATATATAGGAAAGTTTATATATACATACACTTGCACACATTTATATATCAGTTCTCCTATCTGTTCTCTGGCTAGTCCAAACATGCATTATACCACAACAAATTTTTAATGAGATACTTAACATCCCATTATTCCTTTGGAATTGAAATTTTCACAATGTGCATAACACTTCTATTCCCAAGGTTTTGGTTGTTGCTGTATACCTGCAATCACGTGATCATGATTTCCAATGTTTCCTGCCGGCTTCCCACAAGCAAAATATATAGCAAAGTCAATTGGGAAGCCAGCAGGAAATAAAAAATCATTCCCAATCCCAGTGTATTATATTACAACAATTTTAATCAAGATACCTTCAGCTTAAGGAATGCATTAAAAAAAGCTAGAACCCATTACTCCTGTTATTTTGGTCATGTCAGGCTGCATTACCTTTCTTTCAAAAGATGACCCAAGAGGGCCTGGTATATATACATACATACATACATATATTTGACTATCTTGATTACATCTATCCATCCCCCCAATCAGCCAAGAGAGGTCCTGTCTTCAAAGGAGCTCCATCTGATGAAACCTCAGCAGGGTTTCTTTTCTATTGTAACTATGTGCTCTGAAATATCATTGTCCCCCTGAGGTGAGATTTGTATCACCTATTAGTCTTGCCGAAGACTCTTAAAATGTGGGTTTCTTACCAACCTTAGGTATGCAATGGAGACCATGCCAATTGTATGAGATTAAGTGATGTTTGTTCTCCCTCTTTTTTTTGTTTACTTTATTCACTTTATATGTCTATGTATTTTTCATTACTTTTAGATTGTTTTGAAGTTTTTAACTGTTTGTATACACACAGGACTAACATTTTTGTGAGATGGCCAACAATATGCTATGAATAATATATGCATTACATATTCAAATATGTATATATACTTATGTTACACATGCAGATACATACATACACAAGAGATACATTTGTGTATGTGCATGTGTGATCCTGTAAAACTTTAGCCCATTTTTGGTGTTTGTAAAATATCCAATGAAGTGGTGGCCCAGACCAGGCATACTTGTTTAATACATCTACAGCAGGGATGTCAATCTCGTGTCATCACGGCAGTATCACATGACGTATCAGCACTTTTTTCCCTTTTTCTCTACTGAGGCTAGCATGTGATGCATCCAGCCCACGGGCTGCGAGATTGACATCTCTGATCTGGAGGGCCTCAGATTGGGAAAAACTGATCTATTGTATATTTAAAAAGAGAATAAAAATGTGAATTAAAAAGAGAATAAAAAAGAGAATAAAAATAGGCTTCCAAAAATATGTTTCCTGTGTTAAAATATGTTAAGAATGTGCCCTGTAGAATTGCTTGAGCCATGGTGGTGCAGTGGTTAGAATGCAATACTGCAGGCTACTTCTGATGTGTTCTGGCTGCCTGCAATTTGGCAGTTTGAATGTCACTGGCTCAAGGTTGACTCAGCCTTCCACCCTTCCTAGGTCAGTAAAAAGGACCCAGATTGTTTAGGGCAACACGCTCATGCTGTAAATCCTTGGAAAGGGCTGTAAAGCACCATGAAGCGGTATATAAGTCTAAGTGCTATTGCTATTGCTTACACCTTGCAACTCCAGCTTTCTCGAGTGAGATGGAAAACCTGCATAAGAAAGTAATGAGAAGATGAGAAGAAATGAGATCTAAACAAATGCCTCATTTGAATCAAATCTTCAAATCAGATTTCTCAGCAATTCACGAAGTTAAGTGCTTGTCTAAAAAGAAAGTTAAGTGCTTGTCTAAAAAGAAAGGTTTGAAGTCCTTAATTAGAAGTTAAAATGTAAGTAGATATCAAGCATTTCTTCTTTTTTTGAAAACAGTTTTATTGGTTTTTTTAACAAACAAACAAAAACAGACAAAACATAAAAACATCAGCTCTCTTCCATACTTATATACAAACAGTGTGTCGGTTGGTTCATCAGTTTTGTGCATCCATTTCGTAGTCTCAGTTATGATTATGTTACATAATAGCTCTTATTTTCAATCCTAACTTATATATCTTCATATCATTGTTAAGAAAAATCATTTGACTATACTTTTATTCATTCATACTTTATGAGATAACTATAATTTAAGTAATTTATTCTATAACAAATCATATAATCATGCCAATTCTATCCTAAAAAAACACTTTATAGATATACTATCTAATAACAAAAGAAAAAGAAAAAACAAGAATATTCCTTATTATCTAAAATTCTAAGTATTCTATTGTCATATTTCATCATCTAACCATTGATAGAAAAGGTCCCAAATTTTATAAAATTGTTTATCTTCTTGCTCTCTGATTTCAAATGTCAATCTACTCAACTCAGCACATTCCAATATTTTCTTAATAATTTCTTCCTACGATGGAATTTTCTCATTTTTCCAATTTTTAGCAAATACAATTCTAGCCGCAGTTAATACATTTACAATCAAATATTTCAAATCTTTACTATATACATCTGGTAGAATTCCCAATAAAAAAAACTCCGGTTTCAAATCTATATGTTTCTTTGTCATTTTTTCCAGCCACATGCGGATTTTAGTCCAGTATTTTCTAGCGTCCTCACAAGTCCACCACATATGGTAATATGAGCCAGGTATCTGATGACATTTCCAACATTTTTCCGATTTATTCTTAAACATTCTTGCTATCCTTGTCGGGGGAAAATGCTACCTGTAAAACATCTTATACAAGTTTTCTTTATAAGCTGTAGACATTGTCATTTTATAATTTTGCAACCATAGTTTCTGCCATTTCTCTAAATCAATCCCATATCCAAAATTCCTCCCCCAAGCAATCATGGTTTCTTTAACTTGTTCTTCCTCTAGCTTAATTTCCAATAAATAACCATATAATTTTTTAATCACCTTTTCATCAGTACCCATCAAAATCTTATCTAAATCAGTCTGTTTATCATAAAATCCCTCTGTTTTGGAATCCTCATCATACCTTGAGTGTATTTGCACATATGAAAACCAATTCATCTTTATACCTTGTTCCTCTAGATTTTGTATCAATTTAAGTTCACCCTTTTCATCTAATAATTCCCCATATCTAACTGTTTGTTCCTTCTTGTAAATTATAGGATAAGAAAATGCTTCTATCGTCGATAACCAAACTGGAATTTTCAAATAACATTGTTTTTTTATCTTCTCCCAATTTAACCACAAAGACTCCCGTATATAATGTCTTCGAAAATAGCCCTGTGTCTTAGTTCCCTTGTACCATAGAAAAGCATGCCAACCCAACAACAGATCATGACCTTCTAATGTCAACAATCTAGTCTTCCTTAATGTTATCCATTCCTTGACCCACATCAAATTTGCAGCTTAAGATATCAAGCATTTCTTGAAAAAAGGAAAATAAGAAAATAACAAAGGAAGGCAAAAATCATACACATGGAATTCCAAATAAAATAAATCCAGTCAGCCTAATTAAGCTAGCTAACATATAATCCCCTTGAATAAAAACTTGAATTTTAGCCCGTGTTCAAAGTCCATTGCAAAGTAGATGTCTGGAAACAGGTAATCCAGGCCTCTTGTTCCTTGTCTCTCTTTTCCTGATTCTGAGACCTGAACTAATTTTTACAGAATATAGAGTTAAGTGAAATTGAGATTTTTGGGGGAGAGAAATGCTTTGCTTAATCAAGGAAAATGTTCCCTTTATATCATCTTGGGTATAGCAAGCAAATTTTTAAAAATGAGTGGTTAAATCCACCTTCTTAATGATTCTTGATGGGATGATAAAGACATTCAATTGTTTTCACTAATTGTGTCAAAGCATACATGGATTTATTTATACAGGAAAAAATTTTGGGAGAACAAAAGCCAAATTCCCATTTCTTTGAACTTTCATCATGTGTTCAACTTACTAAAGGCCTTTGTGAGCACCAGTGAACAATACCCATACACCCTTAATGCAACTATCTTGGTTCCTAGAAGTTTGTTGCAAGCAAGCAAAACTTTCTTTTGCAACAGGAATAGATTTATGGGTCAGAATGAAGGTTAAGTAAGAGCAGGAATGTGTTTTATCCAACACTGTTCATCTTTTTGGTTGACAGATACAACTGGATTTCACAAATCCTATGTCCTGTCAGAATACTACTAACATCTATTCTTATATTTCTTGCTTAGTTAATATTTTAGAATCAATTATAAAAGCTGGAAAAGTTATACTGCATTTTTATTACAAGATATGGGATTATATCCATGTTTCATAATACAATAGCAAAGCCATCATTTTCTACAAATCTGTGCAACCTCTGTTTTTGTTTGATAAATCACTCACATGGCATGAATTCCTGCAAAGCTTAGATATTACTACAATTTAACAATTACTATTAAATTGTAATTCAAGATTTGACATAAAGGAGAAATTACAAGTGTAATAATTATAAGAACTGTATGTAATTCAAGGTAACTGTAATTATTTAAATTTAATTTTTTGTTTCAGCCTTGCTTGTTTTTTGTTTTTTGTTTGCATGCCATTAAAGGACAAGCATAGCCTTCTTTTGAAACTATTACAAAAAGCCTTATGAGTTTATAAGATTATTCCACACTAGCTTTATTAACTTTACAAACAGATGAACAATTGTTATTGATGATGAGTAATGTCCGCACTTTGTAAGCATGAATGACGCTGTGATTCAAGAATTATGAATATATCAAATTGGCTAAATTAAATTTAAATAATAACAATACAATAATAATAATGCAAACACTCTTTCATATACAGATTTCCCAGGGAATGAGGCAGTACATTAATTAAATGCCACTGAGGGTCACAATATTCATTCCTTCAGATCAAAACAAATAAGTATGACACCTCTGAACACTAATTTCCAAACCAGAAAACAATACATAACAGATGTTAAAGAGACTGTGCTACACTACAGTTGATTAGAATAAAAAGCCAGATATTATCACTGGCTATCTCTCCTGAAACTGATGAACAAGATATTTTTTGACTAAGAAGCAACTCAATATGCATCAATTGTTCTGAGTTTCATAGTTGGATGCAACTTAATGATGAATGCGTAGAAATAATGCAGGTACATTCATTAATACTTAACAAGGATAATCCAAAACACTGAATCATCATCGATTACATCTGGAATGGTTTTTTTCAACTCTCAAGTTCAATCTTCCTTAATATGAAATATACAGGCAACCTGGAAGCTCAAATTCTGTAGCCTCCAGACCCTCCAGAGTGTCCTGGCAATATTCAGTGATAAATTACTATTGGTTAGCCATTTTAATAAGTTTTAGAAGGAGGAGATAAAGGAACTACCTGCCATTATTAAAATAGGATTTTAAAAATGCAGATTTACTGTCTTGATATCACTGTATAACCGGCTATGCCTTCTATGTCTCTTGAAGGCAAAAAATAAATAAAAGTGCCATCTTTGAGGAGAAAATATTAGAGGTTATTTATCTCCATGCATATAAGCTTTCATCTAGCCATTCATTCAATTAAACTAAAGAAATAATTTCTAAGTCAGGCTTTAAGTATGTAATGACAATTCTGGCAACCCAAAGATTTTTCACGCACTTGTACTGCCTGCCTTTTCAAATTAAGAAGCAACAAGCCAGCTTGGGATTTTCAGTCTTGTCAGATTGCATATACAATTTGTACAGAAGAAAGTAAAGTTCAAAAGTCAGGATGAAATGACTGAACCTCTTGTCCTTGTGCAATTCTGCAAACAGACCTTCCTGACTAGTTCCCGACATATTTCACCCTTGTCAGTAACCTTCCCTCCTGATTGTCCTTTGAATGATGAGGAAAGGGCCACAAAGAGGAAGCATGTACTCAGCTTGCTATTCAACTTGGGATGTGCTGAATTGATTCTTCATTCAGCTCATCAGTACTGAACAGCACTAAAACCAGTAATGCCATGTGAAATCTCTTTAACTGTGTGCTTGTCGACAACATGAGAGCCCACTCAAACCTTCTCAACTGGTAGTAACTTCCAGGTACAACAACTGTTTATTCATGAGACTTGAAGCTGGAAGGAGTGGAGGTGTAGTTTTTTTATTTGAAGATACACGTATATAACTGATAAAATCTACTAGGCAAGCATGATTAATTGCATGCCCTTGTAACTCCCTAAGTCTTCTCAGCAATGAACTTTCCAAACTCATTATGTATGTTGTTTGCAGGTTTTTCATTATGGATATTTGAGTCATTCTCACCTTTATTTAGGGATAATGTGTGCATGGATACTTTGAAAGATAACACTCATTTTACCAGAGAGAAATCATATAGAAATCTATAGTCAATAATATAATCACTAATATCAATTGTGAAATGATGCACATCTCAGTATTTGTTATGTTAAAAATATTTAAAAGAATAAGTTAACAGGACAATGTAACACAAATGAAAGTATATGAAAGTCACACCTTACATAAAAAGTCCAATCAGACATTTGATCTTTTTTGCCTATCAATGGCAGAGTGTACCTTTTATAGTATACTTGGCAAGTCGGTATTATCTACATTATAGCATCAATAAATCCCCATAAGCATTTTTGCTTTTGTTATGGATGCAACTTCTGTCCTTTAAACTAGCTTTTAAACTCACAAAAAGGGACAGGATCAGGAGGAAGCCTAAATTTGGTTGTGTTTGACTTAAACTAAAGGCAATTATTAGGATTTTTTATGTATTTAATATTTTTATCATCCTATTTTTGTTGCTTTATGAGCTGAACTGAGAACAGTTTGTGTTTGAACATTCAATACTGCAGCTTTTTAAAAATATATTAAAATTATTTCATATTCTTGGTGTATTATTCGCTCATAATGCATCTGAGAAAAGGAAGAAAGTAAAGAGAGTACAGACCTATAGAGCATGATAAATGTGTAAATCCATCACAGGCAATGATTTTTTTTAAAGTTCACATTAAAAGGAGGAAATTTATTTTTTAATCAAGTTGAATTGAGAAACAGGTACCCTGATAATTCTTTGGCACAAAGATTTGTTTGTAATGACATGAGACAACAAATTTAGCCTTCCCACAAGGGAAATAGAAATGAATAAAAGCTTAATCCAAACAGTTTTTTTTTCTTTTTGCCAAGATGAGACTTGAAAATAACCCAAGACAATGAAATCCTATTACCAGCATATACCACTGGGATTAGGGCAATTCTGTGCCCAATGTGAAGATGCATTTTATGAAAATAGGGATGTTCATATAGAATATGATTTGTACACATCCTTTATTAAATAATGTTCAGTAAATTGTTGTCTGGAATCTTCAGATTTGAACTAGTGTAAATCAGCAGACTTCCCCTATCCATGAATGTTGTAAGTCAAAAGAACAACGGCATACTGATTCTCTTTCTGAACAGAACAGAGAGAAAGTGGATGCTAAAAGTATGGAATCATACAAAACTCCAAGCAAATCACAAAACTGTATTCCTACAGTATTGCAGAAAAAAAAAACAGAACAACTTTGCATGTCTACTACTGGTTCAAACAGTGTTCTCCAAATTTGGGGAAAGGAAGCAAGTTATATTTGCATTAAGAAAGCAAAATAGGCTTTGTATGATTTAATTGACTCTTCTGTTTTGAGATGCTTATTTTTTCATTTCAGGGTTTTGCAGTATCTTTTCTTACTTTAAGAAAAATTAAACTAAAATGGCTGAGTGTGGTATATGGCCCAAGCCTCTGTTTCTGAACATGATCTGTATATGTCTGTGTTGTGGCTCCGGGCTTGGATTCAGCTCCTGTGACTGATATGAGTTCAAGTGAGGAGGTCATGGCAGAAAAATATGAGCCGGCCTGGCTTAGTGATTGGACTGATAACCAGGATGAGGAGATGGACATGACAAAGGACGACAGACCTGATGTATTAGAATTGTCAGGACCTTTGACCTCCTCTGGTTCCTTATCTGATCAACAGCCAGGAATGGCTGACAGGGAAGTTTTGAGAGAGTCTTCTAGTGGAGATGAGAACTTGGAAAATTTGTGGTTAAATGTAAAAAATAGAAGATGGTTGAGAAGGCAAAATCAGCTGGAGCGAATGAGGAGAGCGAGTCAGTAAATTAGCAGGTTGCCTCAATGAGTATAAAAGGACACAGCTGGGCTGGTACATTTTGCCAGGAACAAAATGACTATTTGAGTGAGGACGTTACAGCAAGAAGCTCAGACTGGAGATTTATTGCCAGGACTGGTTTGCCGGACAGAGTAAAGATTTATGCTGTGGTTTCTGCCAGCCGTTATCTTGTAAGACTTCTTTCCGTTTGATTTAATTGTGAAACGGCTGCTTTCTGTTTTGTTCATTTGAATTTTGAAGGGGAGTCATAACATGTCTGTATACAATTCTTCCAGTTGTTCAGTTGTAAAAAAATATCATTCATCTGTTGTACCAGTTAAAAATCTTTTAAAAAATCTACTTAGCAATCAGGTAAGTACAACAGGTACAACAAGTGAAACAATCTGTCTAATGGTGAAGGCACCAGACTAGAAATTGGGAGACTGAGAGTTCTAGCTCTGTCATAAGACACAAAGCTGGTTGGTGACTTTGGGCCAGTCACTTCCAGCCAAGAAAAAAGGCAAAATAAATTCTAAAAATCTTGCCAAGAAAACTGCATAAACTAGTCAGGCAGTTGATATGGATTGAAAGCAGGAAAGGAAAAAGGAAAACAGAAAAGGGGGAGGAGAAGGGAGGGAAGGAGAGGGGAAGAGAAAGGGAAAGGGAAAGGGAAGGGAAGGGAAAGGGAAAGGAAAGGAAAGGAAAGGAAAGGAAAGGAAAGGAAAGGAAAGGAAAGGAAAGAAGGAAGAAAAAAGACTAGACAAGCTGGAAGTTCCACTTAATTGTTGGGAAGTGTTTTAGTAACCTTTAAGAAGGGGAAATTGCCAGACTTCTCAGAATTGAGATTATTATTGGCACCTAGCAAGTGTGCCTGAGATTATCTCAATTGATGCCGTGGTAATTCTGTAGTGCTGCAGACAAAAAGTGTAAGCATGTTATCTCTTTCGTAACATCCTAGTGAATTGGGAGCACCATGCATACTGTAACTGGCTGAGTGCTCAGATTCTCAGTAGGCAGCTACTTAGAGCTGTCTATATGGGCAACAAATAAGTGAAGTATTAGTACAATATTTTAAAGGGTTATTACTGTATGTCAAGATGCAGCAGAAGCATTCCTATTGTTGAAATTGTTTCAGCCGCTTCAGATAAAGTCTAGGAAAACCATACTTCTACTGTCATCAACATATTTGTTTTCTAATGGGATCAAGAATCCTCATATTTTTTAATTGATAATACCAAATGCACTTGGATAAATAACGAATGCCAATACTTGGAATCCCAGTATTTGCATTGTATAAAGAACTTTATAGTAATTTCAATGGAAGACATGATGAACAAAAGCTCATTTTCTTCCCTTTCTATTGGAGTAGAAAATGCATGACTATAACAACAGTCACATTCACACAGACACAAAAATGTGCTGGTTTTAACTCAGAAAGAAGGAACACTAATACAAATTCTTAAACTAATTTAATAAACAAACATAGATTAACAACAAATTTTGAACATACAAAGTGACCTATATAATCAATTTTGTGAAAATAAGTCAATATGAGGTGTATTTATAAAATAATAGCAGATCCTATCAGTGTAGATCACTTGACTAAAGAACGTTAAATGACTGCCAGCATAGATTAACAACAAATTATATAATGCTAAACCATTACATAAGGCTAAACGCATGAGTTGGAATGAGTGTGACCATGCTTTGGACTCCCTAGATGGTTACAGAGTAACCTAGCAAAGTGGACTTATTTTTCCAATTTGTCCTTATTCTTTTATAAGGATCAGATATCATGGTTTACAACAAAATAAATTAACTCAATTTTATAATTGATGAAGTTGGATCGCTTTGAAATTAATTGGATAATTTGAAACAAACCATTTTTTCTGCTTTATCTAATGCAGTAAACTATGAGCAGGAGAAAGTGAAATTAAAATAGCAGTAACACTAGCTATACAAGATGCAGGAAGAAAAGGTCTTACATTAATTAATGCATGTTAAAAGGCTGCTACAAGATACTAAAAGATTAAAAGATACTAAAACAGTATTTCAAAAAGTATGCCTATATTTTCTAATATAATATACGATTTGTGTTGGATTATGGAAATGTTTTATTCCTTCAGTCCTTTATTCCTTCAAAGTTTCAACAGAGAATTTAACAGTACAGTTCTTTCTTCCTGGAACTTTTGTGGCCATCAAGGATTCACTTGTCTTGTTCTCCTTTGACAGACTTGAATATCATGTAACTTCTATGGAGTCACATACTGTCGACCTCTCTCACATCAAAAATCAGTGCAATGGAATAGATGATGGACACTCAGATTTCTAACTTCTTAAGGAAAATACTGTAAAATTTTCTTAATGTTATGAAAATAACAGAACTGCACAATTTTGGTATTAATTGTAAACACAAGAGATGGCAGTCAATATTTTTTGAATAATGGCAATAATGAAGTTTTTCATTAATAGGAATTGGAAAGCAAAATAGTAGCATTAACATTTATCAAATTAATAATTATTAAGATAATATTTATCAAAAGAATTTTAATTAGGTTACAATTCTATGCATGTTAAACAACTCACTGAACTCAAAAGATTTATTTTAATTATTTTATTTTTATATTTGACATGCATTTTTATTCTGTTATACTGAAAACTATTAGCTTTGGAAGAAAATTGATAATCATTAGAAATGAGTGAGAAATGGCCCATCAAAATGTCTGAATGCATATCTTGAACCCTCAGAAAGAAAGAAAAAACACAAGAACACTTAATCCAGTTTTAAAATTAAGTAATATAAAATAATGTTAAAAATGTATATTAGGAAAAAAAATAAACTCACAAAATATATTCTACTAAAATGCCTCCAAAATTATGTAGAAAAGGAAAACTGCACTTGAAAATATAAACATCAATACAAGTCTCTAGATTTCTTTGAAGTTTTGCTGATTACAAACATTTGCAATTTAATTCAAAAGAGAAATTTAGCAAAAAAAATAACCCACACACACATCCAAAATGATACAATTCTAGCAGGGGATAAAAAGATGATCTAATACCTAAGTTTGCTGTTCTCCATCTATAGCATCCTAAACAAGAAGATAAGATGGAGCAGACCAATGTTACCTTAGTAATGCACTTTCAAGACAATATGTGATACTAATGTTGCAAATTTATTTTGTCAGTATTCAAGTGTAAGAATGACAAGATGGTTGCATCATACAAAATGTGCCATGACTGAAAGTGTATTCAAAAATAAAGAAAAAACTTGCAATAAGTAAGCTACAATAATCAACATATTTTTATTATGCCACTGTTTTTTAAAGAGTGAATGAAATAAGAAGGAAAACACACTTGGACATATCTGCTGAAATAGAGCACTTTACAGTTTTAGACATATCTTGATAATCTGTTTGAACATTTCCCCAAATCATTCAAAATTCAATCCAAGTTAAGAAAATTATTTTATTTTAATTTCTACAAATAATATGTAACTTTAGAATTAATTAGGGTGAACATGAAGTAGGATTAATTGCTAAAAGGATATTTGTTTTAGCAATTAATCCTACTTCATGTTCACCCTAATTAATTCTAAAGTTACATATTATTTGTAGAAATTAAAATAAAATAATTTTCTTAACTTGGATTGAATTTTGAATGATTTGGGGAAATGTTCAAATAGATTATCAAGATATGTCTAAAACTGTAAAGTGTTTTTCAAATTTGGAAACTTTAAAATACATGGACTTCAACACCTAGAATTCCTTAGCCAGCATGGGAATTCTGCGAGTTGGTCCTTACATCTTAAAGTTCCCAAAACTTTAAAACTTTGACATGGGACTTGTTTTATCAATGGTTAACTAACAGAATCAGGGAGTAGAATCTAATAAGATTTAAAGATAATAAAAATTTGTATTGAAAATTTTATAAGATGGATAAACTAATTGTATTACCATTTTGCTATTATTACTGATATGTTTATTATGCTTATTATGATTAATGTTGATTAATATTGCATTTCTATTTAAATAATTGTCCAGACAACATGCTGTTCAGACAGATATGGAATTTTTATGTGATATTTTAAAAATGTATTAATAAAACATGTATTAAAAAAAAAAACTTTGAAAAACACTGCTATAAAGTCTCAAATAAACCTGAAAGAGATTCAATATTGTAAACTGCAATGATGTTCCAGTTTTTTACTATATAGTTACACCTATTTAAAATATAGAAAATGGGCAATGGAGTGTTTTAACTCTCTTTGAAAAGGAAGCAATTATTTGGGGGGGGAATAATCAATTAATTTCAAGTTTACCACGATATTTACAATAATAAAGCAAACATTAATAAACAAATGGAGAAGAGATTTCCAGCATCATAAGGGCAAACCTAAGAATAATTCAAAGAGAGGTCAGACGTGATATTAACACTTCACCTAGTTTGGATTAAAGGTAAAGTTTTAACAAGTAGAATGTGAAAACACATAATAACAGGACAATTTCTATACATAGTCATATTTTGAAGGGTAGGAACGTCTTCCTTCATCACTTTTGACAGTATTATTATCCATTACTGGAGTCTTCTTAGTTTCATAAGCAGATTTATATCCAGCAGACTTGTAGGAGACTGCCTTGTAACTGAAAGAAAAGTAAATCAATGTGTCATTTAGTGGAAGTGGGAGGTAATGGGCTATCCTTGAGGTATCTGCACTGTTCTTTTCAATATAGTTCTCTACACCTATAAATATCCAGTGTCTACATAACTAATATAATGGCCCTCTGTTGGCCTCCCAAGATAAACCATATAGGAATTACAACCAGATGATCTAACTCTACTGTATTGCTAACTACCTCTACAGAATCTTGCACATCTGAAAGTACATTTCTCTCCACCCATTTCCTGTAGAGCAAGGAAGCGTATGAGTGTCCAGTTACAAACTAAGCTGTCTCTTATCTGCCCATTCCTTGGCAGCATCTCGTTGCCCAGTTTCCCAAGGTCTTTCTTACTTACCATTATACTCTCTCAATTACAATGAATTAAAACTCTGTCAATGTTGTGCATCTATTTAGAACTAGTCAAACAATCATCTCCATCCAACTGAGAGACTCCACACTAAATCACAGTTTCTCCCGTCCTTGTTCATGGGCTTGAGCAACAATGCCATTACCAAGTAGCTACTCACTACTTTAATTTTCTCACATTTGTCCAACATAACATTGCTC
Organism: Pseudonaja textilis; assembly: GCF_049901715.1. Taxonomy (NCBI): domain Eukaryota; kingdom Metazoa; phylum Chordata; class Lepidosauria; order Squamata; family Elapidae; genus Pseudonaja; species Pseudonaja textilis. The sequence goes on along the minus strand of NC_141993.1, from coordinate 54,702,394 downwards.
CAAGCATTACATGGAAATGAAAAACAGCCAATGAAAATAACAAAATGTTCTATACATCAGAATGATAATCAACTGGAAAATGAAGGGAGAATGTCTCTTTGGAGCTTTGCAGGCTTTACAGGGAATAGGTAGCTTAACCACATAAAATCAAGCTTCATCACTAAAGATCTGATCTTATTGTGGGAGAAATTTGCATGCCTAAAACTTCATTTCTATAAGCAAAGTCACAATTCAGCAGTAGAATGGGTTATTTGCCTTGAATTACATTTGAAAACATATTAATAACCTATTCTTTTCCCCCCATTAAATGTAACTTTCTAGGAGTTTACAAGTATTTCTATTAGTACTTCATACTAGTACTAATAACTACTACTAAGCTACATAAAGGTATACTTTTTAATATAAAAGTTGGCCTTTACTGGATATCTACTAAAGAAGTCAACTAGAAGAGAAAAGGTAATATACAAACAACTAATACTAAAACAAATTCATGTTGTATTTTTTCCAGAACTGTCATTTAACTGTCTTGATTATCTACTGCTTCTGATTTTAAATGTTGTTTGTTGATTGTTATTGCTGACAACTATTTTTTCTCATCTTTCTTAGAAGTGGCTCATAATTTTTTTTTAAAAGGTAGAATAAGTGAAATCTTCCATTGTCCTTCATCATACAACATTGTTTACATATAAGACTAGGTACTCACTGGGTCTCCTCAGGTACCAGTCCTCGGCAAGCAATACACATCATAATGCCTCCCACAAAGGCCAGGCCTCCAGCAACCCATCCCACAAAAAGAGCAGCACCGAATGTGTATCTGCAAAAGGAAGAGAAAGGCGGGACTTAATTTTCTGAGTAAACTGGGCCAGATTAAATTTATTCTGGATTAATTCCACTGAAATCAGATGGGCTTAAACTAATTTTTCCTACTAGCTGCCATATGACTAAAGCGGTCTCACTGCCCATTGCATGGTTTGCAGCTCCTGATTAACTTGGATGCGATTCCCAGAAACTCTCTCCCCAAATGCTATCAAATTATAATTTCTAACATGAGAGGCAAACAATTACATATATTAATCATGTTAATGGGAATTATTTATTTATTTATATTCATATTTATTTATTTATTTCTTCATTTCTTCATTTATTTGATGTATAGGGCTTCAGAACTCAAGCATTGACTCTGGGCAACATATAAGAGAAAAAAAAGTTATCATGGACTACTTAATAAAAGCTCAATATATAAAATATAAAATGATGATCAAAAAGCACTGCCTTCACTTAGTAGATCAATTATAATTTTGCTTTGGAAATTTCATTTATCTGATTGTAGTCCTGATTGCAGCTCTTCCTCCTGTTCCTCAAGGTTATTCTCACAGCCCATTACATGGAGAGAAAAAAGATTATTAAAATGAGCTTACTATTTCAGTGCTGATATTAGGAAAACAGCAACATTCTCCTCCTAAGCACTACGGACTGAAATTACCTTACTTGAAGTGATGGCATCATTCCTGGCTGGTACATATTAGCTGTTGACATCCAGTAGTCTGTGACAAGCATGTTGGCGAAAACAGATACTCCACAGATAGCACAGATACCTATCAAAAAAGAACAGAGATTTTTAGTATCAGACCCAATGAGTCTGAAATTCATCAAAACGTTAAAAACTTTTAAAATTTACTATGTAATTACAAGCAGGTCAATATTATGATCATGCAACTGGTTTTTTTTTTTACCTCGACTTACCACTTATCAGATTTAAACTCTACTTCTCAGGAAATATGCTAACATAATTTATTTTTAGTAAGTTTACTTCACTGTAATGTTCATGAAGTTTAAGAATATTATTGCTATGATTCCTATACTCTATCCTCAAATCATGATCATCTATTGCTAGGAAGGAACAGTGATCAATTATCTTCATGCTCTGTTTATGAGAGTCCCAGGAGCTTTTCCTTATCTGTTGCTGAATTGGGTACTGATGTCTAGACAAACTGTAGATCCAATCCGGCAAGGAACACTTTGTTTCAGTTTACAACACAAGTGAATGAAAAGATGCTTGGTTCACTGGATTCCTAATTATACACTATACATTGAAATACTACATAGGTGCAAATGCAGGTGTCCTTGTCCATCAGTACCATTACCCTGAGTTTTTCCAGAAACCAAATATTAAATTATTGTTCCCCTCTGATCTGTGTTAGTCAAACTGGACCTAAAATATATCATCCAGTACTGGCCACAACAATTTAGGAAAGACGTTGATAACTGGAATGTGTTCAAAGGGTATCAACTAAGAAGAATTCAAGAAAATATTCAGTCTTCAAATACTGAAGGGCTATCATGCACAAGATGGACAAAATTGTACAGGTTTGTTATTTCCAAAAGGAAAAAAATGAAACAATGGACTTGCATTAAAAAAAAAAAAAAGTAAATTTGGGCTGCACATCAGGACATTTTATTTCCTAAGAAGCTATTCAATAGTGAATGAGCCTATTTGAACTGAATATGAGAAATGTAATCTGCTAGTGTAGGTTTATCAGAACCATATGCAATTTTTAGTGATTGGGAAGTGGTAGGGATGTGGTCAACTAACAGTTCTTGACACTTGTAACTTTTTAAAATGTTCTCCACTTTTTAATTTCAAACATTTCTTTAAAAATAGATGACATCTATATAAACTCTCTAACTCACCAGATACAATGCACATGACTCCTGCAGCCAAAGTCATGCTTGCCTTAGCAGAGTCTTCCATGTTGCCCATCCGTAAACATTTCAGAGAAAATGTAGCCACCAGGAGACCAAAAGCACCCAGCACAATGCCCACGATCATCAGTGCTCTTACAGCTTGAAGCATCGCTGTCAAAAAGAGGAAAAAATAGAGAGAAAGATGGGAAAAAAATGCCTCATGTGAATGGATACAGGAAAACATTGTTCATAACTATGTATATAACAATGAAGTAATCTGGCTCTCAGCCACAGTTTTTTCCCCATAGACTCGGGACTGGTAGGAAATATTGGAGAGAAAGCTAAATGATCAGTTTGCTAAAAGGACATTAATATTGAGGGTTTTCAGGAAAAAAAGAGTAGATAAATTCATGAAAACTATTTGCTGTTATAATCTCCAGGAGCCTTTTTTCAATAAATGCTGCTGGTAGGCTGACAATCAGAATTGAATTATCTGAAAAAGTTTGTTTATTTAATTATCAAATTTATATCGCTCCCTCCATCTCACAAACAGTATCTGTGGGTGGTGTATAGCAAAAAAGGTACAAAAGAATAAACATGTCAAAAGTCATATTTTTTAATTAAAAAAGCACACACAAGAGACTTGTGTATCTAGAAGTATCTGAATATTGATTTCCTGGAAATATCTGCCATAGCCATAATAGTCAGCAGCTAGATGTTGATCTAGGTTGAAATTTAGGCAAAGCTAGTATAAAATTTCCACAGGAAAGAAGTAAATAGCTGGACTTATAAAGCAAATGCCAAATCTTTTTCAAAAAAGTTCACAGTGTCTTTTCATATGTATCCATTTTTCCTGGTAGAACAACAGTTAGATTGTAAGCCTGTACGTGTGTCTCTTATCAGTTCTATGTTTGCATGTAGCACCTGGATCCTGAAATGTCCCTCAAATTTTGTTATTGTCCTTTTCCAACTTGTAGTAACCTGGAGTAACCATATTAGGAGTCTTATATTCATATCATCCTTACTTCTCTCTTCTAAAAAAACCAAATTATTTGGTGATTGAATGATCATTTGCATAATGTTATATCTGTATTAATATTTCAGTTGTCCAGGGCTGGAACCTGAAGTGCTGTAAAGGCAACAACCAATCCTTTGAATTCTACTGAAGCCAATTAGTAACCAGTACAATTCTCAAATGAAAATGTTCTGCATCTAGCAAGCACATAGGAAACCCATGCAGGTATAAATCCAGTACATGTTCCTTCCATATTTTCAATTTAACAGGTATTTTGCTATTCTATTCCTGACCTTGGAGATCTTGCCATTAGTCTCTAATTTGTAAAAGCCCTAATCTCTTTCTAGCATAAAAATCAGGGGTATATACCTCACAAGTTTCAGCTATTGTACCGTTACTGTTAATACTGCCCAGTAAAAAGCATGTTCTGGCCTATTGCTTCCATATACTGGAAAAGAAGCAAAAAAAATCTACTGTTTTGCTCCTCTTCTAATCCAGTTTTGGACTGTTCTACCATACTATAGTCCTGCATATAGTTAATTAAGGGGGAAATCTCATTACAAGCATCGAATCCTAGTTCTGTAAATACATGTACTATAGATTCAGAAATAAAATATATCCAAATAAGAACGAAAAAAAAGTTTGTTGGCATTTTGTTAATCACTAGATGAGTCGCATGTTTATGTGCTACTTTTTCAAAATTATATTGTGTAAATTTTTTGTTATGAACAGAATTTAGTTCAGTTTGGATTGACTTCCTTTCTTCTTTCCTATTGCTTCAGCAACAATTCAATATTTAAAATTAATAGAAGGCCAGAGTTATATTTCCATAGGTTGGAAATATTGAAATGATGACTCTAGTAAATCTGGAAGGCATATTTATCAAGAACTCATATTATTTCTGTTGTTCCTGTTATAAAAGATCTTCACTGTTGATTTATTTGTCCTTTCTCCCAAGACACAAGAAAATTTATACCACTCATTTGCCACAGATAACTTCTAATTCCTCAGTGCCTACAGTAATACAATAGTTTATTTCCTTTTAATAATTATTATAAGTATTGTAACATTATTGTAAACAACTGATTAAAGTTGTTACTTTTTACATGGAATTACATAAGAAATAAACTATATTGTATACAGATGGTGTAGTTGTTTAATAATTATTATTTAGAAGTATGCTTGAAACCAAAATGATGTATTCCTGCATATATTGATATTCCCTCTCTGCCACTTCTAAACTCATTTTGTGATACCAATGTATAATATTTTGTGGGGTTTGTATTCTTTTCAATAAATAGGGCTGTGATGAATTTCAGAATAATTGTTTATAGAAATGTTTACTGAAAAACTATTAAATCTAAAAATGTATTTTAAAAAAGAATGTATACAACATTTGTTAGTAAATTAAATCCCTAGCATTTCAGTCTAGCTCAGAACTACTTTATTCATCATACTCCTATCCAATGATTCCAAGTATACACTATCTTTCTGATGTTGAAACATCCAGAAAATAATAAATAAATAAAAACATTTAGTAATGTGAAAAAAATATATCATACTAAAATCAAATAATGGTTTTACCAATTATGTTAACATTCTTAATGAGTATCATTGGCTGACAATACTTTATACTATAAAATTCTAGAACAATAAAAAAAGAACATGTGTGCCATTCGAAGAAAAAAACATGCCAGACAAAACAAACTTTTAACATACTAATAGATATGTTTCATTGAACTTTTTCTAAAAGTTTATCAATCTCAGAATTGTTTTATAATGTGCAAGGTATTTGCAAAAGTCAAATGTTAGATCAAGTTCTTTTTTCATAACTGGTGTGTGTACATCTAACTTCCGTCAAGTACATACGCTCATGAGTTAGGCACAATATGGGAAATTCTGATAAAAATTTAGAAATTTTAAATAAATTAAATGACATTGTTTTATTCTCTAATATTTTAAGGTCAGCAATCTACTTTTTCATAGTGGAAAATATCAGATTGTCCTGTGGGGGAAAAAAGTTGATGCCTTTTATTCAGATCAATAAATAATGAATAAGTATATATTAAATTAGTATTGACATAACAGATAAAAAACTCAGTAAGAAAACTAAGAACTTTAAAGCAATTTCAATTTTTTTCCCTTTGTAATAGTAACAAGTTTTAAACATTAGTATTTTCTATCTGCTACTTTTGTAATGATAATATCCTTATAAGTAGACATATCTTCTTACTGTAGTCAATATAATCCCCATTTATATAGGCAAGCTGTTTAAAATATTGTATTTGTCAGATTACAAAAAACATTTGCTTTTATTTTATGTCTGTGGTAGATTTGGCCATACCTGGAAGCCCAAGAATTGTATAATAAGGCCGACACTCAGTAAGACCCGAACTCTGACTCACACAAGTCCTCCAAAGGCCTTGATACAGGAATAACGATGTCACTGGGTTATTGTATAAATCCTGAGTGCTCCATGGATCCATCGCTGTGGCCACAATACAGCCCGCAAACCCAAGGGCTCCGACACAAAAGCCCATCACTTGGCAAATTGTGGTAGACATATTTCCTTCTGCTACCAAGCTTAAGGTAATGCCAAAGTCCCCTTCACTGCACTAGCAAATTGTGATTGTGGCAAGCCCTTATCAAATGGTTTCTATTAATAAGTTTTGTTTGCTGAACCTGCTGTTACAAGATAAAGCAGTTTCATTCCTGATGAATGTGTTGGGTGTCTCAAGCTGGTGGCATTAGACTAGAAACTAGAATTTTTCTTCCTAGTTCGTTCAATAGTCCATCTAGATCAACTTTCTCTGATAAAGTGTTTCGTAGATTCATCATACATACACATATTGAATTGTTTTGTTTAACTTTGCATACAATATGAGTCTGACGCATCATGAATTAGATTATTATGGAAGAAGAGATAAGAACAATATATTTATCCTAATTTTCAACATAATGATCTTTCTCTATAATGTTATTAAAACGTAGTTTTGTTTTGCTTTATTTTACTTTTATAAAGCACAGTAATTTAATATTATTCCCATGTTAATTGAGCAAAGTGTAATGCTTCATTTTAAAAGCTTTTCAATGTTTCCTCCCATATTGGTTTACTCACATTTTGAAACCAGCATTCAAAACCTTACAAACATTCCATCCCTGTGAAAGAAATTTGGCTGGTCAGCCTGATAGAAAGAGCAATTTTAAAGCAAAGATAGGGGAAACCTCGTTAACTAATTGCTTTTTTAAAGTTTTAAATTATTTATTTTCCAAGGCCTTCACTTAACTTTTCCACTGAATTTACAAAATAATCTGCAATTAGATGCTAGACCTTAGCATTTTTACCAAACCCAATATATTTTTAATGTTCCCTGCTGCTTCTATTCATTTCTGTTCCTAATATTGTGTCCGTGATTAGAATTGCCCTGAAAGAGTTTTCATTCTTTGTGTACTGTTGTAACTATTCAAATTAAATTAAATTATCAAGTACCTAATTAAACATTAATAATAAAAACAATGGGAGAGATGACTTTGAGTCAGCATCGATTCCTGGCAACTTCCTGGATAAGTTTCTGCAGTTTTCTTGACAAGACTTTTTGGAATTGGTTTGCTGTTGCCTTCTTCTTAGGGCTGAGCAATAGTAACTATCTGAAGATCACCTAGCTGGTTTTGTAACTCTTAGGCTTAGCACCTTAACCACTACACTAAACTGGCTCTTCAGAAACAATTGTACCTGTTGATTACTTGATTCATTCAAATGAGACAATATCTTACCCCAAGGTTACCCCAAACTAGCTCTCTTCTAGACGTATTTGATCTCTTCCAATTCTTACCCAGAATACCTGCTAAATAACTTAGGCTGACAAACATTTGACTGGGGCAAAGTCACCCAAGGAGAGAGTTGATTTGAAATGAGTCTTTGGAATCCAAACTAAAGAAATTTAACATATAAAATCATCAGAGAATTGCCATAGTAGCTCAGCCATATTATGGTAGTAATAATAACTGAATGTATTATGACTCTATTCTCCATATTTATAAACCATGTTTTATACAGCACTGGGAAATGACTTTCAGGTATTTCTTTCTTATGTTTGTGTGATTTTTCAAGAAAGATCTTAGAATTATTTTTCTGTCCAGTAGAGGAATTTTCAGAGGAATTTCAATGCCAATGTCATGTAACTGGAGCATAAAAGATATGCATAACTGTAGAATTTGTCCATAAATATAGGTTTATGAAACCATAAATGAATTACCAACACATCATATGATATTGGTTTGAATAAGAAATTCTCCCACCTGTATTGAGGAAGAAAAACTTTATATAATCACTTCTTTTTTAAAAAAAAACATAAGGACTATGAGAATTTGGACATGAATTCTATTTTTTCTCCATAGTAATAGCTCAAAGGTGATATAAAACTGCTTTGAGGTGAGTTAAACAGCTACATCATCATCACCCCTTGGATTTCAGCTCATCAGTTCTCTAGTGCTTCAACTTTAACCTAGAAACAAATCCAGCTTTTATCTAATACGGTATCTTTATTTGCTACAGACACAATCAATACAATATTTTTGTTGTGAACGGATGAAAAGCTATGATTAGGTTTTATAGGGAAATTATTATGCATAGACCATTGAATAAACATGTGCGAAAAATAGTCCAGAAGGCTAGGGCAATCCAATGATGCATGAAACCAGAGACTGGGTGTTTATAATTGTGATACATAAATACATAACTTGTTTTATTTGGCTGCTGTTTTTAACTGTTGTGAGCCAACCAGAATTATTTAGGTGAGATGGTCAGTCACTGAATAAATGCATGAATCTAGTAAAATAACACTGGATCCTCTTATCATTCACAAATGAACCATTGTCAGGTCTTAAGCTTCTTCTTTTTTTGCATATATCTTTGATTAAATGGTTATGTGAGAGTTATTTAAAATTAAATACCATGTAAGAGGAATGATGGAGCAACCCCACTACATAGTTCTTAATCTTGTCTTTCACTAGATCTAGTTAAAATGTTAAATCATGTGAGAATCAATCAATCTTGGTTTTAAAAAAATGCTGCTATAAATTCTAGAAGGAGAACTCAATACGGACATATATAATGTACATAGCTACTGTATTTTTTTAAGGTAGGAAGTTTGAGAGCTATTTGGAATTTTGAGAGTATGTGATGAATATAACCAAAAAATGGTGACCATCCAGCTTAGTCAATCAAAACTTGTATTTATCAGAAGGCAGTTTTAGTGTTTATGAATACTTTCTGTGAATTAGTATTTGTTACAAAATAACATAAATTATATGAAAGGCAGTCCAAAAGCTTATGGAAAACCTAACTAAGATGGTGTTGATGAATAACCCCATGTGAAAACCTAATCAATAGGGAATTTAGTTATGGGGAATCACACAGGTCTAAAATAATATAATACATTGTGCTAACACCCTAACCCTATCCAGCAACAGTGGGTGAGTGACTAGCACTATCATCCCAAGGAGATATAGTCTAAATTTTTTTGTGTAAACTAAAAATATTTTTCAGAAGACAATCCTACTGTTTAAATGTCTGTTGCCAAACATTAGACTCTGTCTCTGTGCTTTATTGGAAGGAAGAAGGCACAGAAACAAATTCTCCTTTCAATTTTGAAGGTGGAAAGGATTCATCTTAACTTTTAATTAATTTTAATTTGGTATTGAAATTTGGTGAAAAACTGTAAATAATATTACACACAGTTCAGACTGGACTTGGAAAGAGGCTGTGGAAGAGCTGCAGGTGTGGCCCGTGTATCCTCCAGCCTTATACTGTAATAGTATCACAGGAGGAAGATGTTCAATAAGGGGATGCTCATTTGATATTATCATCGTTTTGCTGAGACAATTATATGTCTTTGTGATCAAATTTAACATAAAGTTGTTTCCTACATTAAATAGGCATTGTGTAGAGTTCAAGCATATTATCTGTAAAAATTATTATTAGAAGAGAGTGACAATTAAGTAACCAGCTACTCTACATCTTCAGTTCCAATTAATAACTTATAGAAAGAGGGATGGTGGATGTGTCCCATTATGAGGTTATCCTCACAGATAGGAATTGTTCTGGATCCTGCGGCAGTTACTGTGCTGTACATTCAAATTCATATAGCGTGTTCTTTGTCAGAAAACCACACCCTAATCCAGTTTCAGCAACCCACACCTTTTTTATCAGCCCATTTGTCAGACAAACAGGTCTTTGATACTAATCACTGCACCTACTGGTACATTTCAATGTTATCATGGCTGCTTCTAGAAAAGTACCTGTTAACTCATGTTGACTTTGTTTTTAGCAAATAGAGAATACTCCCACAGGGTGACATCCAGTCAGTTCAAACCTGGAAAAAAAATTTCCCCACCTGTCTGAAGAGTGAATAATTATATCCCCTGAGATAATCTGGTTTTTTAAAAATAAAAATGTGAAATAACCATTTAAATATTAAAATCATTTAGTTTAGGTCTTTAGAGCTAAATTGCCAGGTCCACTTAGATGTTAATTCTTAGAAGTTAATTCTTAGAAGTTAATTCTGAGAGCAGTCTAATTATCACACTCCACATGTATAAAGTATTATTTTGCATTTGGTCCCCAGATGCAAATTGGTCACGTATATTCATCCATATTGGTCATTATATATTCCATAAAAATGCAGCAAAAAAGCCCCCCAGTATATGGATGGAACTAGTAATACTGAAGGATACCTCAATCTGGAATAATTTGCTATATTTATAGCATGACCAGTTAACAAATTCCATCAATGATGGACATTGTGTGGTCTTGAAAATATTCTTGTTTTCCTACTCTCTCTTTTCTTAGAAAGCATGCCCAGAGATGAATGATGATAAAAGCTGAGGTTTTGTAATGTATGAACGTCTATATATCAAAAGTTTCTGATGTACATTTTGTAAAACCAGCAGGAATTATGTTTAATTTGAAGTTCCATTATGTTTCAAATGAGTGCCAAATATAGCAATTATAATATTACACATCATGGATGAATTTAATAGTATTTTCTTCCTTAACTACACCAGACCATAACTATGTATTGCCATTGGGAGTCTAATTCTTTAACTTAATGATCACAATTGTGTCCTTTCTCACCATGTATCCCACCATAACACCATGCAAATATTTATAAGAACCTAACTAAATGGAAGAACATTGGAGAAAGAGGCCTGTGAAGATCAACAGTATTTTTTAAAAAAATACATAAGAGCATCATGAAAGATAAGGAAATAATCCTGGAAATCATAGATAAGGAAAGATAAGGAAATAATCCTGGAAATGATTTTGTGACATCTATAATCTGGAATCAAAAATTATTTTGCAGATATATCTACAAATACAATATTTGATCCATAAAAATGGTTGATCAAGTATCCACAGTATATTGTAAAGCAGGTAGGTAGGTCCGTAAGGCAACTATAGTTGTATTAAATTACATTATGTTAATTTTATATGATTGGTAACTCTTATTAATTCCAATTTTATTTATAGATTGTTTATTCTTTTGTTGTTTACATTGCTTTTTATATAGAAAACATTTTTATGTCAGATAATAGATCCTTGATATCAGCCATACTTTAGGGTTCATTTAGGAAGAAAAGTTTACGTGAAGTAAATGTTATAATTAGTGTCATTTAATGATGTGTTAAATCATTACCTTAATAAAATACCTTTTAGAACCAAAATCCTCAATGAGGAAGTTTAGAAGGTTTGTGAACATGTGTCACAATTCATTGGTGGCTTTGTCCATTACACATTTTTTACAGAAGTGTGCTGCTCTATTTAAATCCATTAGGATTTGTAAACAGTATTGTATTTGTCTTCTTAGTGTTTCTATAGCATTTCTTACTGCTTTATAGTCTTAATTTTAATCTATTCACTGCATCATTTTTCAATTAGGTGCCTCCAACATTACACACAACACAAAAAAGAATAAGAAGTAGAAGTAAAATAAATTAAAAGCAAGAGATAAGAGAAAAGGAATATTAACCCAATCTTAAGTTTACAGCAATACTATTTAATATACCTCTCCATGCCTTTCTATCCTTGCAAACCAACTTTACTTCCACTAAATCTGTATGCTGCTTTAATATATCTCTCTTTTTTAAAGAGTCTGATCAGCTCCATCAAATCATGAATTTCTCAGTCTTCCTTTCAAGTGACAGACCACTTGCAAGTATATTCTAGTTGGTGGAATGTAAGATAGATTCTAGATTGCATAGATACTATCAAAATCTTTACAGTAAAACTGAATTTGATTGCACTCACAGAAATTGGCCAATTTGTGTCAAACCTGATTGATATTTCACCTTTAGTATGACCAAGGAATGTTGCATAAGATAGGGTCTAACTAAGGCTAATATCATTTTTGTTTATGGGATGACAAAAAATTAATTGCCAGGGTGCAGCAGATTCCACATTAGGAATCATTAGGAATGGGGCTGAAAACAAAAGAGCTATAGATGGAATAGGGTATATTCCATCCCCACACTAAAGGTGAATCACCTGGAAAGAAATTGAGCAACTAAAATAAATGTGACATCATTTTTGCTACAATTAGGATTCTTTAGTTTGTAAAACTAAAGAAGGATTCTTTAGTTTGTAAAAATAAAATAAAATACAATGGAGAAAGCATAGGGAAAGTGGATAGGGATTTCTTTTTCACTGCTTCCAAAATACTAGGACTAAAGTCATTTGATAAAGCTGCCTGGAAGAAGATAAAGAAAAGGAAGTACAGCCCATTATTAACCTGAGATACTGTTTATCATAAAATTAGGTCATAGCGCTAATTTGGAAAGCTTTGAAAGGGATTGAATAAATTCATGGAGTTTTACCAATTGCTATTTTCAAGACTCAATATTACCTTCAGACTTGAGGTAGCACATCAAGGGATAATATATCAGGGCAGCAAACAATGTTGCACTTATTTCCATGGGTGGGCAACATGAATGCAAACATTTGCTTCCCCCGCCCCCCTGAGAAAACAAGGTTCCGTAGTGAAATTTTACCTTCATGCAAGTAAATACAAGTGGGACTCTGCTGCTCAACATGGCAAGGTGGAAAACACTGACAGAAGGAGCAACAATGTCCTAGAACCCTACTTTGATTGAAATATCCTACTGAAATTCTTGCAGATTCCAATACACATTTATTAAGGTCTAAGGTATCATGTGAAATTTGCTTTAAAGTAGATCGATTCTGAATAACTAGTTAATAGCAAATTATATTATCTAGCACAGAGAACATGGGGAATGGAGAAAGAAGGAATCAGAACTAGCACACTTGATTTTGGCAAGTAAATTATTTCCTGCTTAGCTAAGCAAGCATTGGTTTGGGGTATAATTCTCAGAATTGAGATGTGACTATTGAATATTCTACAGCAGTATAAATGGCTTGAGATTGTGACACCAAAATGTATAGTACATTTTTCCTTTTTAAATATATTCTTCACTAGCATATCTTTTTTTTTTTGTTAACCACTAATAATTTAGAAAATGTGGTCTTTCAAAAAAAAATCAAAGATGTTTTTGTTTGAAAATAGGAGTTGGGGGGTGTATAGAAAGATAATACAGAAAAGCAAATGCATTCAGGTTGCCTGGCTACTCTACTACAGCCTTACTGTTTTTATTCACTATGACACTATTGTTCATAATATAAATTGCCATTGTCAGAATAATAAATAGGGCTTCATAATAGAAATACTGGCAGACCCATTAACTATGTCCAAGCAAGAGAAGTAGTTTTAATTCAGAAATGGGTGGGACGCAGTTAAGGCAAGCTTATTGCTCCGAATTGTGGATTTTATACTGCTACAGCAATAACCCTTGTTATAACATGATTTTTAATACTTATTTTACTTTTGTTCTAGATGGAGGAAAATACATCTCTATCAGAGCCCAACCCCCACATTACTGCTCTTGCTAAAAATGAGCTACACCATTGGAAAGACTATTATTATGTGTCTATACTCAAGAGATTAGAAATAACACACAATAATATAAGCAGAAAGAACTCTGGTTTCTTTATACTTTCAAAAATTAGGCTGTCCCTCAAATATACAAACAGATAAAATTAAATATAAATATAATGTATTTCCACAGATACACAGATAAACACAATCCCTTTATCCTAAGAGTATTGGTTATGAAATAAAAATAAACATGTAGATAAATAAGTGTAGAAATGTGCACGTGTGCGCGTGCACACACACCCAGAGAGAGAGACACAAAAAAGTATACAAAAGATTTCTCTATTTCTATGGGTGAGGAATTTACATGCTAATTGATTTTGTCTGAAAGGACTTTAGGATGACAAGTTAATTAAAAAGATGTATGCAGTGCTGAACCTGACAGAAAACTCTCCTGGCTTGTGCACTGATGTTACTTTGGCCAAGGAATCTATGATAGCTTTGTCTCCTATCTCTGTCAAAACAAGATCTATTCCCAAGTGATTCATTCTTAATTTAAGAACCTGGGGAAATGAAGTTCAAACAACATTTCATATTTTACTTCACAGCTGCCTTTGTTTTGTTATTTTGAATGTTAAACATTGGTAGCAAAAATGGATTTCCTTTCATCCAACTGAAGAAACTTATAATCACATCACCTACTGTATATACAGTATTAAAGCATACTCATTTCTGTCAACCAAAACATCGCTAGGGTACATTTGTTCAGGAGGACATAAAGTGGCTAACAAGATATGTTATGTATATGTTTTCCAATGAAACTTTGAGTCCTTTTGATTTTGCAGATATGGTTAAGATGCTCTGACATGCTCAGATCTAACCACAATAATGAAATCACATATTCACTTCCTATTTTCCCATGGCCCATCCTATGCTTCAACCATTTAATCTTTGCTGCCAGAACCCCAGGATTATTATTTTTTTTGGGGGGGGGGGGGGCTTATGGCAGGTTTGTGCACCACAAACCTGGTGCATCATTGGTGCATCATTGAGCCTTGGCGAATGACTTAGACCAAAGTAATGTTGCTTTTTGATCATAATCTGAGGATTCAAAATAATTACAGCATTTTAGATTGAGGCTTATGGCTTATTTATCTTTTGGTTTTATCTTATTGTTATTTTGAGAGCTCATTATAATTGTTTTAATGTAGGATTTGCAAACTACCCAATAGGAGGTAAAGACTGGAAAGGATAACAGGTAGTGTAAAAATATAATACCAATGCATGTGTGCATGTGTCCAGTTACATCTACATCATATAGATGTATCTAATGCACATACATTTGTGTTGTTTAAATGTCTAAGTCTGGATATGCACTGTGCAATTAATTAGTCAAAGTTAAACAGTTAAAAAGAATATCAGTAATAAAATGTAATACATACATTTATCTTTTAAAACCACCGCTTCATGGTAATGAAGAGAAATAATCAAATATCTCATTTCTGCCCACCTGACACATTTGGGCAGAGTGGGTGCTCTCCAAATCCCTTCAATTAAAAGTCATAGAAACTGCCCTCGGTAACAGCAGCACCAGAGATTACAGAAGGCACCCACTCCCTTGGGCTCTGGTAGAAGGTCTACAACCAGAATGTGCCTGTGAAACCCCTATCAGGTTTAGCATATTTTTTTTACTGTGTTGATTAATGTGGTTGCCTAGTCAGGGATGTCTTATCTTGCTTTTTGTATTTTTAATTAAAAATTTTTAAAATAGCGTTTCATTGTCCTCACTTGCTTCTGTTTCTAGCGTATTTACTAGTACCCGTGGTACTTGTTTCATTCACTTCCTCTCTTTCTAAGACAACACACCACATTTTATGAAGTTGCATGAATAGAACACAACTATCAGTTTTTAATTTATATCTGTCTAAGGAAAGAAACCTAAAGATGTTCTTTTTCCTGAGCAACACTAGGCATCCCCAATAGTTCTGCCCTTGGTAGTAATCCGAATTTAGCTTCCAGCTCTCTGGATTTCCACCAGTGTCCCAGCACTGTCTGCAGCAAATGTGGTGCCCTGATCTGGAGCTCTTTTCCAATAAAGAAGATACACTTCTGCCTCATCCTACTTGGGCCCCACCACAACTTTTGTATAGTAAAATTATAAAGTTATCATTATATAACCTTAGATAATAGAACTGATTGGGGAAGCACAAATAAAAACAAGAAATTCTATAACTCTTGTACGTCTGAGAGAATACAAAATGTATTTCCAGAAACAAGTCTTCTTAGTGAAGATATTGTTATTATTTAACATTAGCCTACAATTTTTTTCAATGATCTGGTCACCAAGGACAAAACTGAGTATACTATAAAATTACTCCAAACAATAAAACAACAGACCTAAACTAACCTTAATGCTGCTTTAAGTTTTAAATCTTTAATCTCCCATGTCTCCATTTTGTTCTCCCATTTTGGGGAGCAATAATATAGCAAAAATGTTAGCTTGTGCTCCTACTTGGTGACTTATGTATTCATGTATTCAACTTTTGGCCCCAGATCAATGCGCTATAAAAATCCTTCTTCTCTTTGAATTGCAACAGATTTGTTCAAATTTTAATGCAGATCATTATTAAATGTATAGAAAAGAAGCAACATAACTAGCCAGATAGATCTGCTTGGACATGCACATCTCCAGTCAAGAGGCCAAGAATCTAAAATGCAGATCTCTGAGTCAAGAGCAATCTGAGTAGGAAAGAAAAGAAAGTTTTGGTACATCTAATGCAGTAGCATTTTCATTTCATTCCTGAAGCCCTTTTGATCCACCTTGAGGGAGCATTTCCTACCTGGTAGTCCAAGGATAGTCAAATATGGACGACACTCTGTAAGACCATTGCTCTCTGTGGTGCAGGTACGCCATAACCCCTGGAAAGTATAAACATCTGTGATAGGAGTGTTCATAAGGTCTTGCGTGCTCCACTGGTTCATGCAAGTAGATACAATAATTCCAGCAACTCCTACCAGGCATACCATATAGCCCAAGTTCTGGAATATAGTCATAGGCATGTTTGCGGCTTCCTCTGAAAATGGGCTTGCAAGGTGTAATAGTAGGCCTGTGATCTCCTCTGCTTACTTGTCAAACAGAAAGGGGCTTTTACTGACAGGTGGCTGCCCACGTCACTAATGGCACAGGAAATCTGCCCTGTGCCATACAGACTCGCCCTGTTCCCTTTATCTGTTTTCATTTAGATTATTTGCCTTGATTGGTACCAAGGGCCATTTGTTACACTTTCTGCCAGTGCCTTGCTCTCTATTTACTTTTTGATGGTAATTTTCATGACTAATTGAAAGGGTTGGCATTAGCTAAGCTTGGCCAGCATCATTCTAGAAAGAAATGTTGGCTGTACTGTTAAAATAGACTTATTTAACATGAAAACAATGCTAGATGCTATTCTCTTTTCAGAAGGTAGTTTCCTGTTGCAGTTTGAATGTAGTTTACTGATAATGTTACAGATTGAATATACAGTATGAATATACAACCTTTGATTTTAACCGTATCCTCCATGCTCTAGCAAAGTGTTAATATTGAAAATATTTTCTACTAAAATACTAAAAAGGATGAAAAATCAGATTTATAAAATAAATAATAGGATTACCTTTATTTTAAATATACATTGCTAAAAGCATCATTCTAATTAAATCCTATAAGCCTTAATCTGAATTAAAGATAGATCCATTTTTCTGTTTTAAATTATAATGTTTTTCTTTTTTTAAAAAAATAGCATCATCCAGAAGAACAAGGGATCGGAAGTTTTTCATCTGGAAACCAAATAGGAAGTGGGGAAATAGTGCCAGGAAATTCCATATTTCTCATGTCCAGTCACCCTACCTATAACGCAGAGTTTTCTGATAGTACGACATTAATCACCAGTGACTGAATTTCATCCTGCTTTCTTGATAATGAAAATTACTTCATCCAGAATACACCTGTTGTACTAGCTGATTATTACAGTGTGAATTTTGTCTGTTTTATGATCTAGAGATGGAAGGGTGAGTGTTATGTTTTCTCGTTGGCTGTCCCAGCAAAGATGAAAAACTCAGGTCAACAATAAAAACTAAACTTTTTTTTTCCTTCTGTTCGATCGTGTTCAAGTCTCAGAGACTGTCTGGAGAAGTCCCTGCAGTTGTCTAAACAAGGTTTTTCAGAAGTGTTTTGCCTCCTTGCCAGGGCTGAGAGAAAGCAATGGTCCAAGGTTACTGGATTGTGCCTAAGGTAAGACTAGAACTAGAACTCTTGGTCTCCTGGCTCTAGCAATCTGGCTCTCTAAATTTAACTTAGTAGTAATCAACTGAAAATTACTATAAAATAACTTAATCATTTTCTGAGAATTTATTTATTAATTAAATTTATAAGCCACTAATCCCGCTGTCCAAAGACAGAATCAGATCCAAGGTTTTGGGATGAGGCAAACCAGTGATTCTTTATTAAGATTCTTAAGACAAAACTATAAAGAATGTTTTCCTTCCACCTGTTTTGTTCTTCTGTTGCTCAAACAAAAGTTATAATGATTGCATATATGCATATTTACATCTGAGATTGGTCAGGAGGCAGGTTTTTGAGAAGGCCATGCCTTCTGAGAACACCATCATGTGGTGTGGTTATTGATAAGCAGAGTGGTGAATTAGTGTGGACTAGCAGCTTGCATCAATATGAATATGGGTCACTGATGCTCTAGAATAGGAGCACCAAATATTATTCTCTTCCATGCTCACTCTGCTGCTGGTGGCAATGTTCCTTGGTTTCTGCCATTCCAGATATACACTCATGCCATCCCGTTACATTTTATTCTTTGGTTATTTTGTTTTTTACAATTTCATTGGCAAAAGGCTTTTTCCCTACAAACTCCTTGATGAAAAACAAAAAGAGCCTTCCTTCCTTCCTTCCTTCCATCCATCCATCCATCCATCTATCCATGATATGGCTTGCATCTTCTAGAAAGAAAAAAGCAGCACGGCTACTCCTCTGCTGGTTTGAAACAATGTGCCCCAACACAGGTATTGAGTAAATTTGGCTAAAAAAATAGCAGCCTTTGTAATTTCTTCTTTTTCTTATCGAAACTATTTATCTGTGTTGATGATATGTGTTTACTGGCAAGGGATATCTTTCTATGATTTTTTTTTTTTTACAAATCAGCTGCAACTTCCAAGACATCTTGGTGATCTATCTATTCTAAAGCTTATAGAATAGCCCAGAGCTGCATCCCTTCAGATCCAGCTGGGGATAAAATGTGGGTAGGAGGGACAGAAGAGTTGCTAGAGGAGTAATAGCCAACCGGACAAGGAGGAACACTGACAGAGTGTTCACATTATTGTGTGATAGAACAGCATCAGTCACTCATTCACAGGCACAAGGTTTAAATTGCAGAACCAATTAACAGCACTAATAGCCCTTGCCTAAATTAATCTTTGAGACAAAAGGAGAGAGAAGTAGAAGTGCTATTAGCAAATCAAGCTGTACCATCCCTGCTTTATTGCAGGAATCTAAGTGTCTGTATTTGGCTATTATAAACTGACTGCAATTATGGTCCTCATTTAAAATGATTAAGTGGTTATAATTATTTTTCAATTAAAACTTAGATCTTCTATTTATGCAACACCACAGGCTTCAATTAAACTTCTCTCTCTTTCTCTCTCTCTAAAAAAAAGACCACTTTGCAAAGGAGCCAAGCCCTAGATTCTTCTCCAACTATTAAGAGCCAAATAGGAGGCTCACAGAACTTCTGTTTATATCTCTCAATTTCCCTTGAAGTAGAGCAGGCTGGTGGGGATTAACTTGCACTTGTAATATTTGCAGCAGGGCAAACCTTCAAAGATACAAATCCCAGAGGCACACTGGGCAATTCTGCATTGCTTCTTTCTGCTAAATGCAGCTGCAGCAGTTGCTCATATACCAGCTACTTGGATCAAAATGAATGAATCACACATCCTTATTTAGATGGGAAATGGGGTATCATTTATGGAAAACAGTCTTATAGGTCACGTTATTTGTTCATCACTTTCTTCTCTTTGGATTGGTAGCTATTTTGCAGCTCTCAAATAAACTCATCTCCCTTATATGCTATTTAATCCTTTTTAGGAGAGGAGTACCATATCCTGAATTTGAGTTTCTTAACATGCAAGATGTGTGATCTCTGGTTCCACCAATATAATTGTTAGCATTTTCATCACACTTTTTTATAAACTGCATGATTGAATGTGAGTACTCCAAAATAAATAACAAATATGGTTATTACAGCTTTCTTACCTCATTTAGCTACCACAATGTGAAAACTGGACAAAATAAGAGGATATTTCCTATTTGGAGAAATATAGAATGATACAAACAGGATGACTGGCAAAAAAGATCAAGGCAAAACTAGAAAATCCTACATGTGGGAACAAATAAATAAGGATATAGAACAAATTTTTAAATATGCAGCATTAATCTTGATTACTAATATAATAATTCCAAGGCCCTAAAGAATATAAAAGTGTTATATTCTGAAGCCTTATTCAAAACAGCTATTGTGGTTTGAAGCGACTGAACTGATCAGAACTTCCACGTTCCCACGTTCTCAGAACTCAAATTGGGAAAGGAATGGCAATATCGCATTGACCCACGGAAGCCTGGAAGCCTCCAGGGTCCTGGCAAGTTTTAAACTTTT
This sequence comes from Pseudonaja textilis, assembly GCF_049901715.1. NCBI lineage: Eukaryota > Metazoa > Chordata > Lepidosauria > Squamata > Elapidae > Pseudonaja > Pseudonaja textilis. Next base: position 54,682,049 of record NC_141993.1, on the reverse strand, counting down.
GTGTTTCTACTTAACAAAAATTGTCATGGATAGACAAGGATTTTGGAAGGTTTAAAGATGCCATTGTCCTTGCCTCTAACTTTTTTTCCCTGCATTTCAGAAGAAACTTGGCAAGTGAGTTTACAGGTAGGATATGCAAGGACAGGTCCAAGACAGAAATTCTACCCTAAATCAATTATTTAACTAAGCCAGAAAATAATTCAGATTGTAAAGTGCATGTGCATTCTTTCAGTCAAGGATTTTGAGCCACCAAATTTTGATAGCATCATCAACTTTTCCAGTATCTATGTTGAGTAAATCTTTGAGTTTTTTAACTCCATCTATATGTGAGGTCTCTGCATATCTGAATTAGAATGTCCACATGGTGGAGAAAATAAATCTAGCAAACAAAATGCATCGTATTTATCCCTGTCTTTTAGACATGAGCAGGTCAAACCAACTCTTCTCTTTGTCAAATCCTATCAGACATATATTGACACCCACACACACCCACACACACACACACACACCCTTAAATAAAAGACTTGAAAATCCCATTTAAAGCAAATAATGGAAGTTTCCTTACCAGCTCACTGTACAGCCCAAGGCCTAATAAAGGAAGCTTTTTTCCACTAAAAGAATGCAATGTCCAGCTGTCTGCAAGTAATATAAATCTTTCCATTTCCCACCACCCAGTCAGAGCTGAAAAAGCTTCTTGGATGAGAAGCGAAATATCTTCAAAGAAAAACCAGAAATAAAATTGCCTCTTGAAAAAAGCACCTTTGGGACAACCTTCCCCTAAGCTCTTGAAAAGTGTCGTATTACTTTATCAGAAAAGTCCTGGATCTGTTCTCTCCAGGGACTCCAGTAAGCGGCAGTTGATTGAAGTTTGCTTTCCTAGTGTCCCTAGTTTCTGTTTTGCATATTCATACTAGTTAGTTAGAGAGAAGGCTGATCTGGTTCAGGAAAGAGTATAGAACATAACAGGAATGTGGTTGTGCAAAGTTGCTGTGGGTTTGAGTGATGAGACCAATGGGTTTGTGAACATGCTTTTCTATATTGAAGTTGCCTTTCCGTTTGTTTCATTTCAAGCTTTGATTTCCATTCACTATTTTGACACCATGAAAGTCCTCAGGAAGCGTGTGTTTGTAAATAAGAATTTTTTTCTGAGAGGTTAAGAATTTGCCAATGTACTAAAATTGTGTTAGTTCCTCTGCTCTGTAAACATGAAAGCGACTTGAGTTTCAAGCAAGAAACATGTATCAACAATTTGTCTTTGCCTGCTTGTGTAGTTGCATAAATAAAGTAAATGGAGAGGGGGCAGAAATGTGTGTTTTGAAATGGAAATTGGGCAACAGGATAGAAAACTTATATTTCTATTTATCTATATCCCCTCCTTGTTTTTATTGGACCCTGCAACAACATTTTATTGTATTACCAACATCAACAATATATTCTTTGAGACAAGAAAGTATGCTGAATATCCTAAACTAATATTAACATAATTAAGCCAAAATAGACACTTTAAAACCCAGTTTTAAACACCTGTGTAATGCAGCTGCACTCTGGTCACTTTTTTAAATTACACATGGTTCTAGGCACCAAAAATGCATGGTCATATAAAAAGTCCTTCATAACAGATATATTAAATCCATTAGCTAGACCTCCCTTCACCATAGCCATTCAACTTTTTTCACTTTAACTTATCTATCCCTAAACAAACGTCTAATGTCTTTAAGAAAACCATTTACAAGTTGAACACTAGATGGCACCACAAACTTAATTATATCCCTCTTTGTCTACCTTTTTTTTAAAAAAAAAGTTTTTCCTGCCCTTCCTTCCAGGGAAGGGTACTTATAATCAAGACATTGAAGCTCTCCCTTTTTGGAAATATTTTCTTCAGTGCTCTATGAAGACCACTGTTTCTGAAACTTGACAACTTTAAAGATGTGACTATTCAATTCCAGAATTTTTCATCCAGCATGGATGAGGAATTCTGGGAAATAAAAGTTTGGCATCTTAAAAGTTGCCAAGTTTGAGAAGCACTATAGGACCATGATCACAATAATCTCCAATGCACCAGCAGAAGAATCCTAAAGAAAGAACACAATAGTATCAGCCTATCCTGTGTTCAATGGCATTTTCGGGTTCTCGTTTTTGGAAAAAGCATGTATTCTGATAGTTTGGGCAGGGAAGTTAACTGATAGATAATCTTAGTACCATTCCCCCAGGCCAAGCTGTTGCAACTGAAAAAGAAACATAATAATCAACTCAGTGGGTTCCCTGGTTTATAGGGAAATAATATCTAAATCTGAAAAACTGCTTCAAGATTCTACCTATTAGCACCATTTGTTAGATTGGGTTTCTCACCAAAAAAAAAAAAATGCAAAGAAATTGTTCTTTGCAACTTCTCCTGTTAATTTTTTCTCTCCTCTTCAAACTATTATCTAATTCCCAGGGAGAAGTCATATGTGGTACCTACACATTTCTTTTTTGCATTTGCTTTTATTTTTAAAGTCTGTTTGAGGGTGTTGATGCCTTAGGCACATAGCTTGCTGCTCATCCTATCCATTTTGTTTTACTGTCTGCTGAACAATAGAGAAATGGGGCATTGGTGTTTATTTTCTCATTCAGCAGAATAAGATGACCAATTTCAAGAAGTACTATAGAAAACAAATGAAAGAAAAAGGAACGTTTTAAAAAATGGCCCTGAAGGTTTTGGAGAATTTGTTCTCAGCTTGCAACTATAGAATATATAGCTTCACTTCTGAAAGCATTAAACAATTAAGCTTTGATCAGGATCTTCCATTATCAGAACTAGGTTTTCATTGGTGGCATCAACCCCTTCCTTATTTTTGAAACTCTGCCTTTGATTTGGCCTGCTGATGGAGATCATAAAGCTTTCTAATCCCTAGGAAGGCAGGGATATTACCAGTGGGATATATGTTTGAACTAGGAAAGGGCTGTAGATGAATCAAATGGTTTATTGATAACTCGGTAAGAAAAGAGAATTAATATTGTAGGCTTAAATGACTCAGTAAACTTATAAGAGAAAAACCAACTCAACAGACAATACCAAAAGAAGTTTAATAATTCAGAGAATACAATATGAGAATAGCAGCAACGTTCTGAATAAGGCAAATGTACAAATGTGCAGTTATTCTTCCATTTCCTTACATAAAATAACAATTTCTGACCCCATTCAAATATTTTTCTCACTCCACTCCATCAGTTTTTACTGTACAGTATTTTAATTACCAATAACTACCCATCCACTGTTATTGTCCAATAGGGAAGAAGGGAAGTAAAACATGTGAGAGTTTAACCTTAGTTTAGAGGAAACAGAGAAGTAGATAGTAGAATTTCATATATACTCAGAATTTCCAAAAGGGAAATTTATGATTAGGATATACAGACTTATATCTACTATTATTATTCAAATCACATACATTATATCCTATATCAGAATTGTCTCAGATCAAAATGAAATGCCTTCATTTATCTTATTTTACCATTCCACTATAATGGTATGACACTAAATTTGATCCCATCTCCATCTCATCCCTGGGTCATAATATATACAGGCTTATTCTTTGTTTTCTGAACTTCCAACTTCTGATCCTTCAATCATTCTCTTTTAGCGACCCCATGGTTCCTTGCAGCTTAGAGTCTGGGCAACTGAATGGAGCAGAGTGTTTACTGGCTGGATGCCCTTCCTGTCACCAATGCAGAGGTTTTTTTCAGCAAATATATCCCCAGTGTGCCCAGAGAGCGAAATATCTGATCTCTCTGGGATCAAACTCATAACCTCCTAATTGTGAGGCGAATTCCTCTGAATTCTTATTATGGTTTCATCCATCTATAAATCTTAACCATGGATACTTTAGAATAACTGGGACAAACATACCTATCTCATCTGTTTTATTTCATCCATTTAATATAGTAATCAACTGACAGAACTGAATCATCAGCTTGACTGACCTAGTTTATAAACTCTATTTTCTTAAGCCCACATAACACTTCCTTTGTGTCATCCCCAAATGGTCCTTATTTCTACCAATGTTAAAATAATATTTTCTCCATTCTTTCAACGCCATCCACAGGTATTAAAATATGTAAGGTATGTTATTTTCCTTTGCTGGAAAGTCCGGAGACATTAGAGGCAGAACAGAGCTTAGCAATGGAGGCTGAAAATGTCATGTCAATATAGTTTTCTGCTGACTCAACTATGGGTTGATATTTCTTCATCTCAGCCCCAGAGAAAGGCTGGGTAAAGCTAAAACTTGTTCAGGCAGTGTAATTTAAACGTTTTGTTTTTTTAACTGGCTGTTTGTATTATAAAGAGGTGAAGGACATTTTTCTATGGCAATGGTACTTGACTGGTGATAGATGAATAAGAAGTGAAGTGTTACAGAAGTTGGTGATGCTTAGATACATGTTACTCTTTGTAAAGCATTGTTCAGGTGCTTGATGATACGTTTTCAACTATGTTTTTTTACTTGGAGACATCCCTGAATATGAGACATTCAAACGAGAACAAATAAAATAGAGTATATTCAAATTGTTGAACTTGCTATCAAAAATAATAAAATGGAGACATCTCTTTAAATCAAGTTTGATTGCTGGTGATTCATGCCCATGTAGGTTTTTCCAGAGTAATATAGAAATGGTGTACTATTGTTTTTTTCTAACCTTGTTAGCCAACAGTTGTGTTATTCTTTGGAAGTTTCCCATACTTGGACAGTCTGAAATATCTTATCCTTGAGTCCAGACAAAGGCAAATGATGAGATTCAAGCAGCAGCAGCAGTAGTAGTAGTATTAAATCTGATAGGAATTCAATGACCCATGGCATATTTGAATTTTGATGGTTATCCAGCACCTCAAGCATCAGAATTTTTATGCCTTTCATTGCCATTTTTCAAGAACTATGAGTGGGTGTTGTTAGCTTAGATACCTGGTTGGTCACTGTGGAAGCAAGATCCTGGGCAACATTGCTCTTAGAATTGTGATGCAGCAGAAGTGTCAGGGGCAAACAACCAGACCCATACATGCAGAGTTTGAGCTAATTATTACTATAATACATAAACCTCCCTAGCCCGGCAGCCTGCTCTCGGGAACAATTAGATAAGACTCCAAGAAGCTTGGAGGGAGGTGTCAATCCTAGCACTTTTGCAGTTGTGCAGTGATTCTTAGTTAACTCTGCACTTGATTCTCCATATCCCTACCAGGCTAGTGCTTTTCAACATGAAGTAAACTTCTATTGTTATATTTTCCTATACAGTTGTCCACAATCAACTATTCATTGCATATATCATTTCTGAGTAATATTCTCTACTTCTAGTTTGTAAAATATGTGGACTTCCCCACAAAGCTTTGTTCCTTTGTATATTACAAGAACTGTAAAGCAATTTTATACTTTCCACTTAGACATTTCAAGTTACAAATAATTTATAGGGGATGTGAAAAAATCTATAATAGATACATATCATATAAAAACATGTACTGTATAAACACTACGGAAAGTGGGCCTGGCATCCCATCTTAACTTATCTAGGTATGCTATAAAGTTTCCACCTCTTTCATTGTGGTCAACAAAAGTTTAAAAATAATTTTACTACTTATAAGGGAGTGGGGACAACAGTGAAGAAAAAGGAATCCTGCATACTTACTGACACCTTTCCAAAAACATGCAGTTGGTGATCCCAGGAAACAAAGTATGGCATCCTCAGTGGAACTTTGTTTAATATTTAATCAATCAAGTTATATGACTGCTAATTTAATTTGAAGGATTCTTATTTTTTAATTCTTAACAATGTTGTTACTGTCATACAGATCAAGCTCTTGAGTGTAAATATTGATTTAAGGCAAACTTGATTTCCTTGAAATAGTTTAAGAATGCATCAGTTTAAAATAATAGCAATCAAAAGCTATTGGGTGCATTAACAATTGCTTGAAGATTAATTACAAAACATTAGAAATAAAACCAATTAATGGAAAATATATAAAGATAACTTTTTATTTAATACTGTTGCACAATAATAAAGGAACTAAAAACATTCTTGAGAAATATGTCAATATGAAATCTATTCCTTATAAAGGGTTATAAGCTTTGTGTGCTACATCAGTTGTATAGGATTGTCGTCTGATTTGATTCACCTGATGAAGTGAGTTGTAGTTCACTTCAACTTCTAATAAATATTATGATTGGTTGCATAGCCAATCAGACGATTTGATATTTTTGTCCACCTATCAAGTCCTTCCCAAGGACTTGAGATAGGTAGTTGTTGTTTGATGATGTTAAAGGTATCACAGGATGTTCAAGTAAACTTGCTTTTTGCAATAGACAATGATGTTCAAGTGGTGCTTCAGATGTTTTGGGATTACAAACAATGTGCCTATAATTATACATACTGTATATTGGGTGTCCTAGAATGGTCCATGTTACACCACTGTTCTGCAAGCTTCAGTGGCTGCCAGTTTGCTTCTGGGTGTAATTCAAGTTGTTGGTTATCATATTTGAAAGCCCTGCATGGCATAGGTCCAGCCTATGTCAGGAACTGTCTCACCCTAATAGGACTGGCCTGCCCATTTGTGCTTCACGCCCATTTGGTTAAGGAAGTTCAGCTGGCATCCAGGAGAAAAGCCTTTTCTGCTATGGAGCCTGCCGTTTGAAACATCTTGCCCACCCACTCACCTTCATGTAAGATCCACTCCCACTCCTCTGACCTCCCATAAGAGCCATGGTGACCCGGCTCTGTCAGTTGTCTTGAGACCCCAGAGGGTATGTAGACAGGTAACATATCAAGAAAAGACACCACCTTTGCATCCTGTTCCCTTCCTTCCTATCTTTTTAATTGCATTTTTTACTGTTATTAGAAATATTTATTCTTCAGGTTGTACTGATTTTTTAATGTAAGCCACCCAGAGTTACCTTGAGGTAAGATGGGCACCAAATCAAATCAATCAATAAAAAAAAACCTCTTGTGTCTGTTTTATTGTTTATAATTTTCAATTGGGTGTAAGGTCAACAATTTGTGAACCAAGGCACTCAAATGGGCCAGCTTACAGAATGTGTCAAAAATCCAGGATCCATGATTCCAGAGGGAATGAAATTTCAGCAACCTGTAGCTGCTTCAATTCTATTAGGCATTGCTGGGCTGCTGATAAATCATATGAATTTCATTTTCAGTGTTCTTTGACAGTTTTTCAGCCAGTGTCACAATCCCCCACTCAGCAGCAGCCACTTATCTGCCTGTTGGGAAGAGTGTTCTTCAACTCAATGGAGAAGCTGGCAAGAAGTCAGAAATCACTCCCATTCCCTCTGCTTTTTGCCCACTCATGGTCATTCTTTTTCTCTGCCTAGATAAGGAAATATATCTGAAAGGATGAACTAACCGGTCTTGGGTTGTCTAATTGCTTTCTTGTCTAGTTTTGCTTTCTTTTACTACATTCGTTCTACTTCTATTTGTCATTCTATTTCTGTTTGCATGTCTTTGCATTGTATGATTTTTTCCAGTTCTTCTTCTGTTCTTCTGTCACCAGATATTTCAATGTCCAGAATTGTTTGTCTTCCTTATCGATATCTGATAAATCAGTCTGGGATGTTATGTGGTAATGCTTATTTGTTTGAATTTTGAAGCCCCAAAATTCTACTATCTCTTTTTGAGGAATTTCTGTATAGAGCACCTTTGGAAGTTCCTGGCTCCCTCTTTCCTTCTGGGAGGAATGCTCAAAAGCATTCACTACTCTTTCCTTCTCAGCCACTGGTTCCATTTTCTTTGGCATCCTCTTCAATCCACTTTGGCTTTTCTGGAAGTCCCAGGATGGTAGAGAACTAATATTTGTCATACATTCATCCATCTACGCATCTATTTATAGTTCATCTAGTCTGCCAATACAAAATTCACTGCAAAGGTACTTTACTCATAAAGCTGATCATATCCAGAGTCAATTACTTCTCTTATAAAGGGAAATGGTCTGTATATGCCTAAGCTACTCTGATTTTTGTGTTTAAAACTTTAATAGTTTATGACTGCAGTTTTAGGGTTTTTTTTTTTTTCATTATCTATTACTTTGTCTGCTTTCTGCTCCCACCAGTGCTGAGATGCCACATTTTTTCCTACCAGTTCTATCTTCCTGATAGAGCGCTTTTTACAAAAAGTAAAAAGGAAAGGAACAAAGATAACATCCTTTGCCTAAGCTTTATTACAAAGGAGAACTTTACTTTTGCCTACTCCCATTTTCCCCCATTATTTCTTTCCAGCTATGCTTCCTCTCTCTATTTCCTTTTTATACTCCTCTCTCAACCTCAAAGCAAGGACAGGTCACTTGTCTTTTTAAACAAGCATTTGGAAGAAATCTTCTGATACTAAGGCTTACAAAAAACAAAAACACAAAGGGACGCTTTAATTGGAATCATTTTGTTGTGTGCACATGTATGTTCTTATTATTGTCTTGAATTTTTCAACTTTGGAGAGTAGCTTACAAATACCTTCTGTGGATCCACAATGCCGGGCTGCTTTATTCTGTGGCAGAGAGGCTTTCAGAACACAACACAATAGCTTTTGTTTCAGAAGTCTGGGGCAACAAGAACCTTGTATGCCAGAGGTCTGTATTATATCCATAACCGTGGATTTGGATGGTGGAATGGAGGTTGGGAGAAAATGTGAATGAGCGATTTCTCTACTGTACCAATGGAGGCCTTCCAGCAAACACAGGCACAAAAGAAAGCACATCCTTAAGAGCTAAAGCAGACTCAGGATAAATACTCATTTTGTACATAATGGTTCCTGTGATTTAACCTTGCATGGCTGCTATGACACCTGCTTTTCAGAACAATTGCTGAAGAACAAGCTGTGTATTGTCTGTTGTATACATACTGAGCCATACGAGTTAACATTTCTCTCTTTTTAGTTACTTTTGTTCCCTGACAGTTCTCTCTCATTTTTTTTTTTAAATGTAGCATTTTTATGTGAATGAATAGATTCAAATAAACCACAGCCTTGATTGTTACCATGTTGGGTTCTCTTTGAACTATGCTGTAACACCATCACTGGTGACATAGTGGCTGGGAAAAAGGTCTAAAGAAGGTCTAAAGACGTTAAAGTAAGGAGCAAAAAAGAGCAGGCACCAGAGCTCATGGTAAAAAGGTCAGGTCCTGTGAATAACTTCCAACATATGGGACTCCTGTTGCTGTTATGCAGACCAATGTCCGTCTTTTGTTGCACTGTTCACATATCTATGTAACTAGAAGAATGTTCTGATTTTTATATCTTGCATGAATGGCAATGTATAGAAAGATTTTCATAGACATCTATTGGTTTGGAATCAGATGTATTCTACTCCTGTAGACACTTCTCTGACTTCAGGAGTGCTTAACCTGAGTTTGATTTAAATATGAACTATCAGAATAGATCAAAGCATGGGTTCTAGAAGTGCAGCAGCATTCTAAGTTGGAAGTTGAGTTGCAGGTAATGGGAAGGTGTGGATGCATCTGCAAAATGGGTTTTGCTGTCCTTGCACAGGTCACTGGTAAAGATGTAATACAAATAATATCTTTTTTTAGCCAAAAAACATCTTTCACAATCTTTTTTTTTTTAAATACAGCAACAAAACCTAATTTGTAAGCCTTTGGAAGTGTTTTCTACTTTCTTATTTTGAGTTCTTTAGATTGCATTCTTATTATTTATTCTCAACTATAAGCCCTACTATTGAATTTCACTGAAAATTGCTCTCACCTTTATATAGTAAGAATAGGGATGTCTGAACATTTTCCTATTGCTGTACTACAAATCCAAACATAGCTAGCATTGAAAAATGAGGGAAGCTTTAATCAAGTATGAACTAAAGACCAATTCTTTGGTTTTAACTATTGGAAGAAGCTTTATTTGGTAGAGAAAAGCTTCATCAGTTTGTATATGGGGGGCACTTGATGAATCACACCCCACCCCACCTCAGTAAACAATTTCACAAAATTATTGCCAGAGGTTTTTCAGCCTGTAGTAACAAGCAAGCATACATTCCTGAATTAGGAGGTATGGCATGATAAAATCAGTCTTGGGTTTACCTTTTTATTACCAATTATGTTACCACTAGATTAACATGTAAGTAAACTATCCAGGACACACTTCTGTTCTTATTATTTGCATGTGCAAGTTACCCATTGGTTTCATTTATAAATTTAGTGTAGCATCTTTTTCCACATCATTCTTATAGTGTGGAATTTTTAAATCTACTTTCAGATCTACATTCTAATCAGGCCATCATATTTTGTCTATGAAAATCTGTCCCTCCCCTGTAGCCTCTTTTCAATCCATTTTTATAATAGCAAACTATCTTAATAGTAATTTCTGGATGCATTGTTCCCAAATATCCTTGAATTCTTCATAATCAAATAAAATCATTCCATTGTATTAATGGATCTCTTCTCCTTTAATTGTTACCTTTAATTACTTCTGGTCCCCTTTAGTTAGCCTTCAAAGTCTCCTCTTATTATCTGTTTTTTTTAAAAATAATCAGCAACACTTTCTCATGAGAGGATTTACTACGGTTATTTTAAAAATCTTCATATACATTTTTTAAATTTTTCAACAACCCACAGGAAATATTTCTTTAAGCTCATCTGATCCCTTAATATGTTTACAACTTTCCAAAATCAACATTCTAGCTCCCTTTTTCTGCTTATCCAGAAAATTAAAACAAAATCTTTTTAAAGTCCTTTAATTTACAATAATACTTCTTTCATCAAGCATAGAAGGAACCTCATCCAGGGTAATAAAACTTTCACTTCGTAAAGGTTCTGAGCAATGAAAAAACCATTAACAAGAAATTTCGTAGAAAAGAAGTATGCAAACTCAATGTCCTTTTGAAGATGCCATTTTCTGGATTACATTAAATGACTTTCTCCTGGCCCCTAGAACTCTGAAACCTGTTGAATCATGATATCGTCCATCCTCCTTATGGGGAGCTTCTGTATGGAGTACTTCTGGGAGTTCCTGGTTCCCTCTTTCCTTCTGGGAGGAATGCTCAAAAGCATTCACTCCTCTTTCCTTCTCACCCACTGGTTCCATTTTCTTTGGCATCCTTTTCAATCCACTTTGGCTTTTCTGGAAGTCCCAAGATTGTAGAGAACTAATATTTGTTATACATTCATCCATCTACACATCTATTTATAGTTCATCTAGTCTGTCAATACAAAATTAACTGCAAAAGTACTTTACTCATAAAGCTTATCAGGTATTTCCAGAGTTAATTACTTCCCTTATATGGGTACTGGTCTGCATATGCCTAAGCTACTCTGAATAGGTGATTTCATCAATTAACTAAAGTTAAGACAATATAAAATGTGTAAATATAATGTCCAAAATGCAAACAGCTTTGGAAAAAATATGAATGTAACCTAGGGCAAAATATGGCAATATAAATCTGGTTGGTTGCTAATTTCCATACAGAATGACTGAAAACATCCACAAAACATTCAGTTTTGCTTTATGTTATTGTTCTGCAACTTTAATCAGCAAATTCCTAGATGCTATCAAATGATTTTTGTGTTTAAAACTATGATGATTTTAATAATTGATGACTGCAGAGCATTATTTTTTTAAAAAAAAATGGCTTAAGACTTATTGCATTCATTTCCTGAGCCTTCTCAAAAAAAAAAGAAGGGTGTTGTAGAAAATGATCAAATTTATCACTTATCGCAAAATATTAATGTCGCAGCAGGAAAGATGATGTGGCCATCTATCTATAAGCATTCGGGCTTCAAAGAAAGCATAAATATGAAATTAATAGTTTGTCTACTGTAGTGGACAAACAAATGCAAATTCAATCTCATTAATATCAAGTGGGTGACTTCTTGGTTTATGGGATTTGGACTGATTTTGTCAAATACCAATATATTTATTTAAAATGCCTTTTAAAATTTAGAATCCATATACTCATTAGTTGAAATAAATAAAACTCTCTCCAATTGCTACGATTTCTCCTCCTCTTCTTCCCCCACCTTTTTAGATGTTGTTTTACCTTAATAAAGTTCATGCATTAGAGACAACTTTCATGCTGAAATATATCACTATTTTCCATAGTGTTAGTTTATGAATCAAGTGAATTTTAATAATATTGTAATCTCACTGCAAGTAACTATGGTACAGAAGAGAAAAACATTGGGAGTATCCATTAAGCACACTTTTTGCATCATTTTTAATGTTCATCCTTTTCCCCCAGTTTGGAATGGTTTTCCATCCTTTTTCTTTTTCACTCTGATTTCCATTTGACATGAAACCTGTCCCCTGCTGCTACTGAAAAGGCTTTGCGTTGTGGTGTTTGAAGTAAGGAAGATGGACCTGGAAACATGAAAATACATTACCAAGTCAAAAGATAATGGTCAGCCTTGCAAGATTCTGTTATTATAGACAATCTCACTAAGTCATTTCAACCTTCCCATGAAGTGTAGTTCCTAATCTGGTCTACCTATTGGATTTGATATCAAGTAGATGGACTGATGCTATTACCGGATGACCTCAACAACAGCAACCAAAGTGATGACAAACTCTATTTGTTTATTCCATTTTCTGATGGATGCTTTTTGATAATCAAGACAATTACCCAAAAAGAATTAGAATCTTAGTTATTTTGAAATTATGGAAACACTGTCTAGTGGTGTATCACATGATGACATACATGTTAAAAAAGCTTAGAAATAAATTGTATCTCTATTATAACATTACCATTCCTTCTCTTTGAAGTCTTGACATAAAAAGCATTGGAAGCAAGTTCAAATGAGCCTGCTGTAAATCTTCTTTCAGGCCTTTGCACCCTGTGCACATGTTTGGAAAGAAAAGGGATGGCTGTGACATTTTAGGAGAAGAACATTCATAGCTCCCAATTTAAACATAGTTTAAGTTTTATGGTTTTTTTGAAGTGTGTAGAAAAACCACTTTGTTTTTCATTCTGTCATAATTTAGAATCTTAACACATCTTGCCTATTCTACCTTTTTAGCCTCTACATAACAACACATGCTTCAGATAAATAACCAGAGAAGTATGGGAAAAGCAATACCATTCAGATAGTTAATTTGACACTGGTGCTTTTGATCTCTGTTTCAAGATAAAAAAGGGACGAATGAACTTCCTTTTAATCTTCACTCCTACATTTTAAAGGTCCTCAATATTGTTCCACCAACCAGGTAATTTTCATTTGCAACTCTAATTAATCTGTGAATAAATATGCTTTGAGAAAAGGGTTGATTTAAATGAGGGTTGTCTTTCCAGCTTTAATCTACACACTCTACTTCTCTTGAGAGAAAATAGCTCCTTCCTTGTTCTTTCTTGAAGTTCACACATCTCTCTCTCCTTCTCCTTTTTTGTTAATCATAAAATAATGGGTTAGCAGGTGAATAAAAGGTGAAAGAAGTTTTACAAAATGGGTGCCTATTCACCCTTGCTACCTTTAATCTACTATATTCTCCTCCTAATGAGTGTAAATTACCTTAGCTATTTGACAAAGTGTTTACACCATACACTACCTAGCAAGCTGTTCCCAGAAGAGCATTTTTATATTATTAGTATGAGTATTATCTTTAATCTCTTGTTGTGTGAAAAATGAGGACGACATGAAGCTCAATATAAAGCTGAAAGCTGCACACATGAACCATACTGGTCTTAGAAAATATAATGGAATGATTAGCTCTCATAGGCAATCCAGTAGAAAAGTACCAGAGCTGTTTGTCGATATCCAGCAAAGGCAAGCCAGAAAAACTTGACTAGATATTGGGTGGATGCAAAGTTAGGCAGGAAAAGTTCAAGGGCATAAAATATCCAGGTTCAAAATTGAAAATATTCCAGCAGTTAAAGATATGAATAACTTTTGAAGAATATGAGATCATGAAAGCTCATTCTACAATCCCATTCCATATGTGACTGTAATATTCTACCTGACCATTTATTTGTGTAAAAGTCACAGTAAATTCACAGAAACTATTGGGGAGCTGCATCAATGGTGGGATTCAATTTTTTTTACTACCAGTTCTGTGGGTGTGGCTTGGTGGCCGTGGTAGGGGAAGGATACTGTAAAATCTCCAGTCCAGAGGTGGTATTTGCCAGTTCTCTGAACTACTCAAAATTTCTGCTGGTTCTCCAGAACTGATTAGACCTGCTGAATACTATCTCTGAGCTGCATATATGAAAAAGTCACTGCATAATATTAGAGTACAAATTGCTATCACATGAGTTTATCTCTACTATAATCCAAAATAATCAGCAATTAAAAAATACATACAAAGGTTATATCCAACACTTTTTAACAAAGAATATAATCTCTAACTACATTTACCTAAACTGATTTTCTTTGAAAATGTACTTCTACATGCATACTTTTTTTCATTAAAACATGAATGTGGGAGGATCCTGTTTTTAGCTGTGACTTGTATCAGGATATTTAGAAAATATCAGATTCCCCCAAGGCATACACAAACATGGTTGAAATTTCCCAAAGACTTGGCATGGGCTAGAATTAAATACTATAACTTTAAAATAGCAATCATTACTAAGTCTGATTCCTGAACTTTAGGTTGAAAATAATCACCTTCCCATCTCATGTATTTTTCCAGGTAACAATAATCGGGGTTTCCATTTCTCACACTCACTTATATGTGACAGTTGCTTATATTTACATTTTTTTTAATTTGTCAACTGCTCACAAGATAATAGGTATAAGTAAAAATATAGTTATGAATACATGGATACATATAAGAAAATAAATAAATAAATTAAAGAAACAACAGGACAGGGATGGTAGGCAGGTTAGTGCACTTATGCATGCCCCCTACAGACCTCTTAGGAAAGGGGTGAGGTCAATAGTAGACAGTCTAAGGTTAAAGTGTTTGGGGAAAAAACCACAGAGTCAGGTAGAGTATTCCAGACATTGACCACTCTGTTGCTCAAGTCGTATTTCCTGCAATCAAGTTTGGTGCGATTAACCTTGAGTTTGTATCTATTGTTTGCTCTTGTGTTGTTATGGTTGAAGCTGAAGTATTCATTGACAGGTAGGACATTGCAATGTATGATTTTATATACTATACTTAGATCGGACTGAAGGAGGTGTAGTTCTAGGTTTTCTAGGTCTAGAAATTCAAGTCTGGTGGCATAAGGTATTCTGCAACGAGTAAAGGAGTGGAGAACTCTTCTTGTGAAATATTTCTGGACTTTCTGAACTGTGTCAATATCAGATATGTAATGTGGGTTCCAGACTGATAAGCTGTATTCGAGTACTGATCTAGCAAATGTTTTGTATGCTCTAGTTATTAGTGTAATATTGCCAGAGAAAAAGCTACTTAAGATTAGGTTAACAATTCTTAATGCCTTTTTGGCTATGTAGTTACAGGGGGCTCTAGCACTTAAGTCATTTGAGATGAGTACTCCAAGATCCTTGACAGAGTTTGGATCATCAACAAGATCTTGACTATTCAGCCTTTTATTTGTATTTTATTTTCTGATTATTATTTTTTTGCCAATATGTAGGACAGAGCATTTATTTGTTGAGATTTGAAGTTGCCATTTGTTTGACCATTCTGATACATAGTCAAGGTCTTTTTGAAGGATAGCAGTATTGTCTGTGGTGCTGAATAGCTTTACATCATCAGCAAAGAGAACGCAGTTGGTCTTGTTATGATCACAGAGGTCATTTATGTAGAGTATGAAAAGAGTTGGTCCTAGAACACTTCCTTGGGGGACACCACTGTTGACAGGTACAAAATTTGATAGGACACTCCCAATTTTGACCATTTGTTGTCTGACAGGAATGCTTTTATCCAGTTATGCAGGTGTCCAGAGATACCGTAAGATTTTAGTTTTAGGAGTAGTTTGTCGTGTACCACTGAATCAAAGGCTTTACAGAAGTCTATGTAGATTGCGTCTATTGCTTTGCCCTGATCGAGTTGTGTAGTCCATATGCTTTTGCAGTGTAAGAGTTGCAGATTATATGATAGTTTTTTCCTGAAACCAAATTGTTTATTAGCGAGTAGGTTGTTTGTTTCTAAGTGGACGATGATGGATTGGTTAATAATTGATTCCATGACTTTACAGGTGACACAGCATAAAGAAATTGGTCTGTAATTTTCAACTAGGCTGGGGTCTCCCTTTTTGAAGATGGGATGACCATGGCTTGTGACCATAGTTTTGGCAAGGAGCTGGTCCTGAAAGATTTTTCAAAGATTATGCTTGGCTAGGTTTGCTAGGTTTGGCTATGGCAGTGGGTAGCTTTTTTAAGAAGTAGGCACATATTCCATCTGTTCCAATAGATAGAGATGGTTTTAGATTGCATAGTGCTTTTCTTCTGTAAAATTGATATATCGATCATTGTGGTTGTCTGTGGTTCAACTAGGAAACATTGTTTACATTGTTTTTTGCACATTCTGGAAATCAGTACCTATTAATTAATGAAATTCTGACTAGAAGTCTGAAATGCAATTGGTAATTACATTTCCAACCATTTTTTCTCCCCCCAAAATTTTTCTGAGTATGTTTAATTAGAGTCTGCTGATTCTTTTAAAATTTAAATTTAAAATCCCTAAGTTGTTGCCTTTCAGATGAGTGGGACCTTGTAGTTGCTCATGACAGTGGTAGCTTAGTTCAGTAAAAATAGGTATTGGTGAAGGCTACATTATGCTAATCTTGCTTTTTTTCTTTGAAAGTGATGCCTTAGAAATAAAACATATTAAAAAAACATATAATGAACGCTGTTCTGAAAAAAAGCTAACAAGATCAAGAGGAGGCATTTAATAGAAATGTCTCCTTTTTCCTTTCTATTTGCTTATTTAAACTAGCAGACTGCCCATCTCCAAACATGCATGGATCAGATTCTCAGAATTAAAAGAAAAGCATTCAGAAAAGCAACATCCATAAATAACAATCATCCCAGAGTATATTTTCAGATAGATGTCAGCCCTTACAAGTAGAATAGATAAAAAAACAGATGCTACCAGAAACTAAATCTATTTTTATTAGTATGGCTGTAATTATAGAATTTTGCAAGTCTGAATGTACTTCCTCTATTATTTTTATAAATAACTCAAGGTGGCAAACATACTTAACAACCCTTCCTCCTCCTATTTGCTAGCTTTCATACCTGAGGTAGGACCAGGACTTACACATTTTCCCAGTTTCTTGTCTGGTAACAACATTTTTGTATTTATCATAATAAGTATTTGTCTATCTGCTTTGTTAGAATATAGAATAATAGGATTGGTATCTTTATAACAGAACTTCCTTCTCTCTCTCAAGGCCATCCTCTCTCTTAAGACCATCCTTCTCCAGCTTAAAGAGGTCTATCCAACCATCTTATCTGAAGCCTCAGATTAAAGAAGGCTTGATGGCTGACAAAGTAAGGGTGGTGTTATTCCAAAGGAGAGGTGCAACAAAAGAGGAGAATCATATATCATTTCCAATGTTTATATACATACATGTTAAAGTATAAAACAATCCCAGAGCTATTTTATGAGGTTTAATGATTTCATGAACAATGAACTATTGTCATCTCGTATAAAAACTACATGTATTATTCCATATGTAGAAATATTGGGTTACAATATCATATATGTCCATCGGCATCTGCAGGAGACAAGGTAAGTAACATGAGACAAGTATAGAAGGGCACAGCTTGCATGGAACAACATTAGGTTATTTTGGCATCATTGTGATTCGGAATGGACATCTCTGAAGTAATCTTAAAATGAAAATTACAAAGTGCAGAAATCCTGCAAATGTAATACACTTTTGAAAGTGCATATGAAAAAGTAAAAAGTTGAGATGCATTCAGCTAACTAAGGTTTTGCCTGAACCAACATTGTCATAAGGCTATTTGCTCAGCAAGCTCTAGTTATTTCACTAGTCACAAGACAACTTTGGGTCCCTGATTTATTTGTAAGTTTACATATATATTCCATGTTTTAAATTTGCTACTTGTGCTTATTGTTTTGCTCCAAGAAGCCCTTATATTCATGGGTAGCTTTATTTCATCTTTATTGTAAGCAATGTCTATGTTCAAGGTTACCAGTTATTTCATTATTCAGGCAAACACTTTCCCTTCCCCCCATTTCTGAGAATAGCCTCAGTTCAAGGTCTTATATTATTTCCTCCTCTTAAGTTTTGCCATTTCTTCATCTCACAAAAACATTTCTCCTTGTGTCACATTTGTCTACAATTTCTACTCAATATTCTACTTACAAACATCAATCCACAAAGGAACACAGGACAAGGGTCCATCCATGTTTCTGACATTTGAAAAGAAAAGGTTCTTTCTTTTATTGCTTACACTTGCAAAATAAATAACAAGAGCCTGGGGCAAGCACCTTTTTCAAAAATTTTAGCGAATCTTAAGAGCTTCCTTTGCCTCAAAGTTTGAATGTTATTAATACAAAACTGAGAGTTTAACATCTCTCCTCATAGAATAATTTCCATGTTATTCAGAGTCTATTTTTTTTTAAAAAAAAATAGTTGCTTTTTCTGATCTTCAAAGCCTCCCAAGGCTTCAGTAGTGACACAGATGGTCCCTCCCCCAGAGTTAAGCCCTTCTGAGGACTGGGGTCCAGTTATGGAATCCCATACAATAATCAGATATACTTGATTTGTTCACCTTTTTGGTAATACATAAGTGGTGGGCTTTTATGCTGATTCATGGCTCCATGATTGCATAAGAAAATATGTTTACAGCTTTTTCATTTTCAATTATTTAGGTATTTGTTTCTCTATTGAATGAAACCTTTTAACAAATTAAGTCCCAGTGAACAGAAATCCTGACTGCTGATGGCTTTATCCACTTTGGATAAAGTGGATAATTTATCCATCCACTTTGTTTTATTGACAACAGTGTGAAAGTGCTTTGCTATTTGTTTTCTTGTTTTAATTTCCCAGCTTAACCAAAATATATGGTATTGCTAGGACTCTGATCCTGTGTAGCTGGTGCCGAATCAGATTATGTTATGTGGGTATAACTCAGTTAGCAACATACAATAAAAATAAAATATATGGTGAAATTTCTTCAAATATGGATAGATGAGAGTCATTAAACCTTACTCTTTGGGGAAAGGTGAATGCTCTCAAAATAAATGATATTTCCAGATTAAATTATATTCTGAGAGGAATTCCAGTTTACATACTGGCAGATATTTTCAGAAAATAAATTCTTTGTTTAGCAAATTTCTGTGAGATTCTTTGCTTCAAGGAATGTCTTTACATAAAATGCATTACCAACTAATGAGGGATGGTTTTCCAAATTGGATATATATCATACTAAATAGTATAAACCAACAATTGGTGTTAATTTTCTAATTTGGGCACTTTTATTGGATGGACTATTAGGAACCAAATATGATAAAATGGTGTTTAAAAAAGATTCAATTCTTTTTTCCATGCCAACTTCACTTTATGAGGAAACACTATTTTAAAAATTGGGAGAAAGATTATATAGAAAAATGAGATAGTCTGAAGACTTAAGGGCGGAATGCAGAAACATGCCTATAATTGTCGCTTGCTTCACAAGGTGGCAGCAGAGTGTCAGGAAGATGCTGTTGCTATGCCCATGTTAGGTTGCAGTTACTCTTGAGACCTTTGAATTAAATGGGTCCACAATGTACTCAAGGACATTGTCGCCAGCGAGACAACGCTGAAGAAAAAGAAGAAGAAGAAATTGTCAAAAAAAAGGGATTATCAAACACGTATTGGAAAAATCAGGGAGATTTTTATTTGAGCTCCAGATGTAGCAGTGGGCTGAAAAAAAAAAGAGGGGGGAACTTCCTTGCCTACTCTTGAAAAGGGAAAAAATGGTAAGAATAGTTTAACTTCACTGTAAATTTCTTCTTGACCACCAGATGGAACTGTAGGCTGCTTTACTTGAGTCTGATTTCTCTCTTTGGGGGGGGCGAGCCTCATGGCTATGAAGTTTGCTGATTGCCCAAAGGAATGTATTGCCTACTTCAGATGGTGCTGGAAGCTAATAGTTGAGTGTAAGCCAATTTCACTGGAAGGGAAAAATTCATTAGGAAAAATACTTCAGTAAGTTGCATGCACTGTGGCCGTGTTATGTTTTTAATTTTTTAGTAAAAATAGGAGGAGATAAAGAAACGTTAGGCTTTTAAACAAAAGAAATTGCTCCTTGAATTATTCTGTTCAAATAGCTTGCTTGAATCAGCCTTGTAACTTGGGGGAAGGAATGTGTTCCGTTGCTTTGAAGACGGTCCTTCACTAATGATTTATGACCCCCAATAAACTGGCCAGAGTGGTTGTAAAATAGTTGGAGAGGCCTCCCTTATTGCCTCTGAGCTGGAAAAATGCACAAGCTTTTCAGGTGGAATGAGCAGGGCAAAGTTAATTTTCCTTTCTAGAAATGCCAGCAAGATTTCTGAAACTTACTCATTGCGTTTGGAAAGGGCTTGTAATTGGATGAACACAGGGATGGATGAGAGATACTTGGCCCCTCTCTTGATTTTACAAATTAGTTCTTTCTGAGTTAAGAGTGGTAATTTGAGACACAGCACTTCTTTCGTTGATGAGAAAAGGAGGGGGAATTTGCCCCTTCCTGGAACTACAATGTGTCTTTATCAATTGTAAATTGGCTGGAAAGGGTCTCTTTTATGGCTTTGTCTCCCTTCCAGATGAGCATAGCAGAATCAGCTTTTTCTTTCTGTTTAAAAATACAAACAAGATTTCTCAAACTTTCCAACTGCATTTGTAAAGGGTTTTAAGACAGAGGTTTGATTATCCTTTGAGAACTGCGGGATTTCTAACCCTCCTTGTAATGCAAATGGAGTCTCTGAGATAGCAGGAAGACGGATTGAGCAGAGAAGAGTGGGGTGGATGGGTTGAAAAATTATCTTTGTTTGTAGCATGTGGGGAACTCCAGCCCCTCCCACCATGCAAACAGCATGTAAAAAGTTCCGATGCTCACAGAGAGAGATGATGGGAAATACAGGTTTAGATTAACATTGCATATTCATGTCTGGCTTCAATATTACTTTGCTTTATCACAAATCCAAATTAACAGTTTTATACAGATGGGTTAGGATTGCATCTTTTACTTTTCTGCCTTCTGCACAGAGGTGGATTTGAAGCTGTACAGATGCAGATAGATAACTCAACAAGATGTCCATAACAAATTACATTTATTGGTTCATCAGGTATCCTCATAACTCATGTTTGTGATGAAGTTCTTCTTTAATGACCAATCCTTTGTATATCTGCCTTGTTGTAAAAGATAGTTATCTCCTAACACATCTCGTAGCGATAGAAAGAAGTTGCCATGAGTTAGAGAGTTCAGACAAAGAATGAGGAAAACCTCCCTCACCCTTCAAGGGTCAATTTAGTGACCAATCAGGATTACAGATGTGGCCACGTGGCATGAACTACATTTCCCAGTATACTTTAACTACATTTACCATGATGCATTCCCTTAAGGAGACAGCTCATAATTCCTAAGTAGCTATCCAATTCCCATAGACTGGCTGGAACAACACAAGGATATTGACCCTGGATGGTGGGATAAATTTTTATCATATGTGTCTACCAGATGTAACCCTATCACAATAATTATAATTACAAACATTTGCTAACATTATTTGGACCAGTAGCATTGTTTAACATCTTTTTAAGATCTGCAAAACTAAAAAATATTTCTATACATATTTGTTATTGGTAAATCAATTTGATATGCTGATGCTAAGAAATGAGTGGAATAAAGAATTAGAGCTTCTTATGTTGCCTTGACAGTGGAAGAGTGTTTTAACTTCTGTACCAATAATGTCAAGGGGCTTTAAGCAACAAAAAATGAAGAATTTGTTGGATTCCATTTCAATATGTTGCATCAAAAAAGAGTGTATAGGACAGCATTTTGTTGGAGATATAATAAGAGTCATGCTTCTTTAACACCATGACCTTCCTTTAATTCTAGTGTTCCTCAGAATTGAACTATATTGTTAACTGACATGAACTGCCCAAGGAGCTGCTGATCCAGTTTTACAGAGGAATTACTGAGTCTATCATCTGCACCTCTATAACTGTCTGGTTTGGTTCTGCAACCCAACAGGACAGACACAGACTTCAGAGGATAATTAGGACTGCAGAAAAAACAATTACTACCCACCTGCCTTCAATTGAGGACCTATATACTGCATGAGTCAAAAAGAGGGCTGTGAAAATATTTACAGACCCCTCACATCCTGGACATAAACTGTTTTTACTCCTTCCCTCAAAACAACGCTATAGAGTTTGTTCCGGATTGAAGGGCTTCGGCGACAGACAGAAATCTCAGATTGTGCACGGTTTCTGTCTGGGCTCACAGCTGAAGCACCCCAAGCCGGCTGGTTTTGGGGCTAAGCCACCCCATAGAGGTGGTGAAGAGGGGGGAGACTGCCAGCAGGGTTGAGGAGAGCCGCATCTCTCCTCCTCAGCTGGCCATTACTCCCTTTCCTGAAGGCGGTTGCAGTGGTGGTCAGAAATGGCCACCACAAAGGAGAACTCGACCGGAAAAGAATGTGCAGGAGGAAGATAAGAAGTGAAAGTTTTGGCTTACCGGGTTAAATTGTAAAAGCAACAACTAAGGTACCCCGGAATTTAAACTTACAAAAAATAACATCGCTCCCAAAGAAGAGTCGGAAGCAGCGAAGGAAAGTGAAAAGGGAAAGGTTTGTGTTTTTTTCCCTTCTCTCTCCTTCCCTATACTGACAACTAAGAGTCTTAAATAAGAAATCAGAAAAATCCATTTTGACATCAATAGGTGATTAAGCTGAAAATAAAACAAAATGCCAAAGGGATAATAAAGATTTCTGGACATTGAAAATTTTCTTTTTCATAAGCAGGAAGGGAGAGAAAAAGAATAAGGGCAGGATCTGGAAGAGGGAGGAGACTGCCTGGAATTAAAAAGAATCTATAGTAAAACTTCAACAAGACTTCTAAAAGATACATTTTAACTGAAACTTTGCAAATAAATAATACCCCTAGGAAGAGAAAGTGAAAAAAAAAGAGCAAAAAAGAAACAGCTTGGGTGTATTTGGATTATTTGGTGATCTTTGGATTCTTAGTTATTATATTTGAATGACTAAAATCAATCGGGTGGTTGTATAAAAATTTATACAATGGCACCACTTCTGGATGAATTGAAAATGGAACTTAAAAAGTACAAAGAAGATGCACAAGAAGGGAAGGGTTCTTTTGGCTTCGTTTTTCAATTCTTAGAAATGGAGATTTGGAACAATGAGAAACAACAAGAAAAGACTGCAAAACAAGAAGACTGGGACGAAGAAGAAGCCATCTTTAATGAACAAGCAATTTTATGTGGGGAAGAAAAAGGAAAGGGGGGAAAGAGAATGGAGAACTTAAGACTTAAACAAACAACCAAAGAAAAGAAAAATAATTCAAAAATTAAGTATAATACTGGAAAGCAACAGAAAAGGGGAATACAGAAGAGAGAAACAGAGGTAGAGAGACAAGGGGGCAAAAGGGGGAGAGAGAAGAAGAGAGGGAAGAAGGAAAGGAAAAGAAGTTACAAAGGACTGGAGCAAGATGTAGAGAAACAGGACCTATTTAGAGATAATGAGTGAAAATCTAACTGAAAAAGGGATTCTGTAAAGGTACATAAGATTGTATTGTTATATTAGTAATAGAAATAACTTTAGAAAATTGGAAACAACGTATGATTAAAATTAGGGATAAAATAGTTAGTGTAATTTAGTGAAATGTTTGTGAATAAAATAAGTGAAATAAAATAAATGAGAAAATTGAATTAGGAAGGAACGGGAAAATTTTAATTAGTTAATGTTTTATAAAATATAAGTGAAGAGGGGGGAATTAACTATGGAAAGCTTATAATTGTTCCCATAGAAGTATAATATTTAATTGAAAAGTAATGTTAAAGATGTTAAGACTTTAATGAATATTAATATTAATGATAGAATTGAATTGGAATGGAATGTTGTTTTAATTATATTATACATTTATAATTTTTTTCTTTTTTTTAAGAATACACTGTGTATTTTAAGAATGTACCAAGCAGAATCCGAATGGAAGTTATGTATTATATTGAATGTTACAACTTTAGGGAAAAGTTATAAAGGCATCATACTCCAATCAGTAACTACAGGAGAAATTTTGTTTAATGAGAAAAGATAATAGATAATTGAAACAGGACAGACAAAAAATATAAATACAATGATTTGAATTGAGATGAGATAATTAAAATAAAATTGAGAAAATTAAAAGAGGGGAGAAGCTATGTAGAAAATGTAAAATAGTAATAAGATATGGAATAGAATATAAAAATGAGCATGAACCTGAATTTGTGTCTGTACGAAGAAATGTAACCCGGGATTACTCTACTTTCAAAAAAGATGTTTTATTTGTATTTTTTTTTCTCTTTGTGAAAACTCAAATAAAATTTACAAAAAAAACCCAACAACGCTATAGAGCACTGCACGCCAGAACAACTAGACACAAGAGTTTTTTTTTCCCCGAAAGCCATCACTCTGGTAAACAAATAATTCTCTCAACACTGTTCAACTATTACAAAGTCTGCACTATTATTGCTGTTAATCTTCTCATCACACCTTATCACCCATCCTCTCCCACTTGTGATTGTAGGACTGTAACTTTGTCGCTTGTATCCTTACGATTTATATTGACTGTTTCCTAGTATGATTTGATTGCTGATTGTACCCTATGACTATCATTAAGTGTTGTACGTTATGATTCTTGATTCTTAATGAATGTACCTTTTCTTTATGTATACTGAGAGTATTTGAACCAAGACAAATTCCTTGTTTGTCCAATCACACTTGACTAATAAAGTATTCTATTCTATTCTGTCAGAAATGGTGTAGGGTCTCCCACTTGGGCGGGGGGTTGGACTAGATGACCTACTAGGTCCCTTCCAACTCTGATTATCTGTTATCTGTTATTCTATTCTATTCTATTCTATTCTATTCTATTCTATTCTATTCTATTCTATTCTTCTTCTACTTTGTTTCACAGAAATCTTGATCTTGACCCTCTGCAGAAGCTTCTGCTCAGTTGTGGCTTCCATTCTACCTGCCCCCACCCCTGGCTGCTTCCCTTAGAAGATCAATGAAATGCCTATTATCTCCAATCTGCCAGCAGCTCTAAGCTGGATCTCCTCCTATGCACTGAGGCCTAGTGAAGCATGAACAAAAATAATTTTGCTCAGTCTCTTTGCTCTAATGCACACTTCCTCTCCGCCTATCTTTCCCACAACTCCCCACAATCTGAAGAAGTCCATTCCACAATGAAAGTGCTACAAAGATAAACATCTGCAAGGTGCTGCTTTAAATGTGCTTCCAGCTTTCAATATACCATCCCACCATCACCCTTTTCAAATATCACCATAACAGTGTTTATCCTTTTGGGGGGAGAGTGAGGGGAGAGGTTTTAAAGTACCAGACCTGCAAGATGATGATTACTCATGTTCTATATAATTGCCATGAAGGTTAACAAAGAAGGTTTGATTAATTTCTCAGTATGAATTTATTGCAGCATTGCTGCCCCTTTTCTCTGAAGCTTTATTATGCATATTTCTTGAATATTGTAATCTGCTCTCTCATTTCTGAGAAAGCATCTTCCAGTGAATATCAGTTTAAAAAAGAACACACACACAGCTTTGGTCCTTAATCTGCTATGAGCACATATACTTACAAAAGCTTGTTTACTATACTAAAAAATACAAGGTCACTACAGAATTATCCAGAAGCAACTATTTTTTTAACAGAATAAAACTGTTTTACATACGAGCATGATGAAACAGGTAGCATTTTAAATAGAATCTCTCTATAACATATGCAAAATAATATAGTTTCTTTTTCTTATAGTCCAGATTTACATTGTGTATTAACAATTGGTTTTGTTGGAACTCCATAGAATATGAGATATAGACAAATGTACAGCGGTAAAATTTGCTTATATCTCTAGACTTACACAAAAGAAATGACATGAAATGGCTAAGTTAGTTTTAATTTGTATCCCTTTCCATTTTTCTGGCAACATTTTGAAACTGATGAAGTAAATATGTTTTCCTTCTGAAATGAAAAAAATATGGAAAAATATTAAGCATGGCTTCCCTGGATAAGGGACAGTTGTCTTTGGTTTATGCAATCATAGTATCACAAAGAATGGAGATCATTTGGCCAGTTGTTGAAGTGTTTAATATATGTATATATTACTAATAATGCAAAAGAACTCGGGGCAGAAAGTTCTTGACAATCAATTACCTAGAAAGCTACCCTGGTTTATCACATAAAATGAACTGGACAGAGTCTTGAGTTCAAATTTGTGCTCAGTTAAGAAGCTAATAACATGGCATTGAGTAAATCATAATCTCTTTGTCTACAGTGATCTTCCCAGCACGGCACAAAGCCATTGATTGCCAAATGTTCAGAGAAACCAGTTGAGATGTTGCATCACAGCCAGGTATTATTTATGCTCTTTGAAAGGAGGAGAACTCTAAAGAGCCAGAAGGAGATTATCATATCCCTGAGGGAACTCCTTTGCTTAAAATAAAACTAAACCTAATGGAAGGATTACATACCCAAACATGGAACATTACATGAAGCAATAATTACCTCCTATTATTTCTCTGCATTCACCAAACAGCTATTTAGATAAACAAATGAGCAAAGAAAAAGAGAAACCACCACTGAAAGTTGTTTTATCTAATTTAATCCTTGCTTCTTTGATAAGTCGGTAATAGGATCATTTAGCATCAGGAACAACACAAAATGCCTGCACAAAACCTTTTGTGAATGAAATTTCATTACCAGTCCACGATTAGACCATTATATCTTGATTTTTTACTATAAAGTGATGGTTCCTAAAACTGCTTAATTATTCATCAGGTTATTACCATAGAATTTGGCTCTTTTTTTTTTTACTATGTGGTCTTCAGAAAAGGTGTGAGCAGTTATTCAAAGAAAGTTAATTGTGCTTAGGTCTCTTTGTAAAGAGCCAGACTATGCTGCTAGCATAAGCCCCACAGGCCTCAATGTGTCTGCAGGCACCAGTCTTCATATTCACCAAGTTTTCTAACCATTGGGATTTTTAAAGAAAGTATATATTATTTTAATTAAAAGGGGGGAGTTGGGATGTTACAGTCCAAAGTATCACCTCCAGCTATATCTTAATTTCCAAAGGTACTTCTATAGTATATGAGCTTCACAAATCTTATGGAATAAAAATTGTGGTCATTTGAATGCTTTATTTGGCGGTGTGCCCTTCTGACCAGAAGCAAAGAAGAAAATAGCAGATCAGATACAGTATTATGGAGAGCCTGTGCTTCTCCAAAGTACCTGAGAGCAAGAAAAGAAGTAACGGATGAAAGATCATTAAAAAGAAAACCAACTTAGAATTAAAGATAAATTTACTGGCAGTGAGAACAATTAATCACTGGTTTACTTGCCTCCAGATGTTGTCGGTGATCCATCACAGGAGGTTTTCGGGAAGAAATTGGACAACCATCTGCCTGGAATAGTATATGGTCTCCTATTTGAGCAGAAGGTTGCACTAGAATACCTTCAAGGTCCTCTCAAACCCTGTTATTCTATGAGATAAAAAAAGGAAGTAATAGGCATATAACATCGCCAATTTTCCTTCTGGTTTTGTGACTGACCGCATACATCAAGGCAACATGTAAACAGGCCAGTCTTTTCATGGCAGCCATTTTGTCTTCTATTTCAGAATGCTTACAAAGAAATTAGAAAATAATTTGAAAGCAGTTACTTTTAAAAACAGGGTAAATAATTCAGGCTGAAATTCAAAAAGATAGTCTATAATTGTAAGAGGTATTCTTGACATTTTATTTCAGGCCTTTATCTCTTCAATAACAATATATTTGTAGAAGATTCAAGGGGATTCATAACCTGAGTATGAAAAGGAAAGGACTGGGATCTCTATCTGGGATTACCTCCATAGAAATTCTCTGAGGTTCTTACTCATAACTTTAGTAGAAAGTACTAAAGTACTACAAGAAAATGCACTAAGAAAATGCAGGGCTGTGTTTTTCCCTCAAAAGCTGAATTCTCCCAACAGTACATAGCAATCTCTGTAAATGTCCATCAAAAGAAAAAATTAATATTAATGCCAAATAAAATACCATCAGTGGAAATCACTCTGGTGTGACAAGCTCAATTTCTATCCTAAGGTATTCTTCAGTTCAAAATATTAAAATTGGGCTGACCTTACTAACCTTATCTATTAGATCTGCCAGGTTGGATGAATAATAAAAAAGCATTAGGGTCAGCCAGATTTTAGGGGTCATCAGTCCAGTATGGCTAGCAGCTTTTAAAGGGAGCATCAATTTCTATCTGTAACATGCTGACTCATTAGGGTCCTTCACAATTCCTGGACTATTTTAAGTCTCTATATTCCTGGGCAGTTTGCTGGCTTATCCATATAGAACACTACACATTTCAGCAAGTTATAAAAGTTACAAAAGAAACCTTGGGCTAGGGAGATAATTTCCTATTCTAGATCTTAGCAAGGAAGAGAGTAAGCAAAGCACTGTTTACATATTCAGAATTTACAGAACAGCTTCAGAGAAGTACTTCATAGGAATAATAAATCAGAATGATTTGTTGTTTTTATGCATTCCTTTTTTTTTAGGATATTATGTATTTCTGATGGATGTGCTGTGTTGTAAACCCAAGATTTACCTGTGACCCAAGAATCTATTCATAGAAGGATCCACTGGTCTGGTTAACTACTTCTCTAATGATTAGTAAATCACATTTACTCTCTTAAAGATATTAGGGTCATACTGCTCTTGGTGTTATATGGCTTTTAGGTATCTTTTCAAGTAAATCACAGTCTCTACCTTTGAATAAAATATTCTCAGAGATTTGTTATGGCTGGTGGCATAGTCAGGCAGATATTTAGATGGGTTCTAGCATTTTTGTTCACTTATCAGGTCCATCCCACGGACCTGAGATAAGCAGATATTGTTTTTAATATATTAAAGGTATCATCACAGAAAATAAACTGTTCCAAGTATAGCTATCTTTAGCACTTGATTTGTGATGATTTTGTTAATGCCAATTATGGTCACATGCTCCAGATGTTTTGGATGTACACTTAGGAGGGGCGTATTGCTATTGGTACTAACCTTGCTTTCTTTTGCCACAGTCATTCTACTTCTATTTGCAGGTTTTTATACTAGTTTCTCTAGTTCTTTCCCTTGTATTCTGCTGTCTCCAGGCATTGCAATGTTCACTATCCAGATGATGATGATGATGATGATGATGATGATGATGATGATGATTATTATTATTATTATTATTATTATTATTATTATTTCCACTTCAAGGCCATGATAATTTTTCTAGCTTCTCTATCCAATAAAATGAGAAGTGGTTCAAAGTAATCTAATTTTTCCCCCAATAATGAGATCTGTAGTTTGATGTCTCATAAAAACATAACTAATTTAATTAGCCTCTGAATTATAGGCTTAGTCCAACAATTGTTAAGCATGTTCAAGTTTGTGTGAAGATAAATAGAACCTCAATTCTATTTAATTCTTACATAATAGTGTGTAAGTCTTTTGTGGTGACATTTTATTAGAACCATATATTTATTTTACATTACTGGAATTGTGTGTTTATGTGTGTGTGTGTGTGTGAGAGAGAGAGAGAGAGAGAGAGAGAGCATATATATATATATGTATTAAAAATATCTAGGATCTTTAAATAAAATATATAAATATATATATTTTCATTGAAAACCATAATGTATGGTTCTTCAGAATTGGTATGCCATATAAGCCAAAGCAACAAATTTATTAATTTTTTTACCAAAATTAACTATTATTAAATTGATACTTACACTCTGATAAATGTATAATCTTCTACCTTTAAGTGTTGATCTAAAAAGGCACTGTTGTTACTATTGTTTTCACCTGTTTTAAAATATTGAACTTATATATGTCTATGCACATATATCTTAATCTGATTATCACTCCACTTTTTGCTTAAGAAAGTCCAAGCCAAAGTCTAATTTTAATTTAATTCATGGAAAATCTTCTTTGATGTGAATAGCTTCCCTCTTTGATGTGAATAATATATATGGTATTAAAATCTGTTAGAAAAATGAGAATCAGCCTTCATTAGATTCTACTGGGAATTTCAAGAGTTGAAAAAAGCATGGTTTGAAGTGGAAGCAATTCAAGCTGACCCAATTCAAGTTCTGGTGAAAAACAAACAAGCTAAAAGAGCTATGCAAAGTCTTTAATGGGAAAATATACTGTATTATATTACATTTTTTGTTATACTGCTATTTATGTTTTAGATTCTGTACTTTTTAACTCAGTGTGTGTGTGTTGTGTATGTTGTGTAAGCTACTCAGTTTCAACTGGAATCAGTTTCAGTTGAAGTGATAAATAAATCCTACAAATCAATAAATTGAAATATACATAAAAATCTATCTAATCTAAATATCTATATCTATATATGTACAGATACACACACATAATAATGGAATATAATAATGGAATAATGCAATATAATATCTAAATGATGATGATGCCTGAACATTTGTATTATAAACAGAACAATATTTGACAAAATTACTTGAAAATCTAATTTGTACCATTGCCAAATAAATAAAGAGTGACATACAATTCACTCTGAGTTGGGCAGATCATAATAAAAAAGATTGGCACATAGAAAGCAGTATTTGTAAACTTTCCATTCCTCTATTCTTAACAGCAGTAAGGATTTGAGTTAACACAGTAGTGGGATTCAAAAAATGTTACTACTGGTTCTGTGGGCGTGGCTTGGTGGGCATGGCATGGCTTGGTGGTCGTAGGTTGGTGGGCGTGGCAGGGGGATGATACTGTAAAATCCTCATTCCCTCCCCACCACTAACCTGCTTTCCAGCTTCAGGGCAATAAAAGAAGACCCAGCCAATCAGCTGGGACTCAGGAGGCAGAGAATGCTGGGGGCAGGATCAGTCACAGGTGGTATCATTGTCAAATAATTGAAACTCAGCTCCAGTAATGAGGAATCCAGCACAAAAGTATAACATTATATCAGTAAAACAGGACCAAACTTAAATCTTATAGTTGGCCATATTAAAGAAGTTAAGTGCTGAAAAAGTAAACAAAGCTCAAAGCACCTTTGAGCCTTAGTCTCACCAAAAGAGTTCTCAAAGTGGAGCTTTAGTAAACTGATAAAAGTCATTAATCAGTTATTCAAGTCCATGTCACAATACTGAATTCTCTTTCAGTATTTTCTATGTGTGACAGGGAAGTTGAAACATTCTGTATTGTCTGAAACACCCTCCTTAGGACTAGTCTTATTTTGCATCATTATTCTTTCTCCCTAGCACATAAATATTAAAAGTTCAGGATTGCTGATATATAAATGGGAAAAAATGCCTTGCAGAGTTGTTGTTTATATGGTCCTAAAAGGACTAAAGTATCATCAAAGAAGAAAAGTAGAAGAGCTAATATGTGTATTATTTGAGTGATAGATACGAATGGAAAAATGTTTCTGCTGTGCCTACATTCATTCAGTTTTATAAGGTCATACCAGTACTCCACACTCATCTCTTCTTGCTCCTCAAAAGCTGCCAGAAAAGGTTTTCTTAGCAAGCATTTCAGTGGAAGTAACCATACTTTTCCCACATTCTTCTGGAGAAAGAAGAAGCTTGTCCATATTTGATTGATATTGCATAGGGGCAAATGTCATTCTGTATTCCATTTGTACTATCTGATTATGCTCTTCCACACCTTGAGGTAAAAGTAAGATCAGAAGTTGTCGGGCAAGAGTCAGCATTCAATATATTATTCATATTACTATAAATGGCTTTGGTATGAAGAGGGAAGGTAAAAAAAACCCTTCCCTATTATATTTTCCAACCATTCATATCCATTTTTTGTAAGAGATAAAGGACTGAATCTCATTTTACAATAAAAATTAGCAGAAATATCTTGAAATGAAATTTAACTTCTAGGTTTGAGCTGCTGGTAATAATTACATCAATGAACTGAAGCAAAGATAATCCTTTATTTATGTTGTAGTGAGTGTACAAACATCAATTCCTGGGATAACAGTATCAAAAACTAAAGTGAAGATAAGTAGACACCCAGAAGAGATGGCACTGCAAAGATGGAGCTGGCAAACATGGAAAAGACCAAGGAACCTCTTCAGATAAGGATGGGAGATTGCCCACATCTTCATCCCTTGCCCTATGGAATACCCTTTTTCCTAAAGCAAACTTCTACCCACCTGGCCTTCCAATAAGCACTGCAGGCTTGGCTTTTCCTCCACATGCTAAGATAGAATGCAGTGACTAAATGTCAGAAGCTTAACTTGATGCCACATGTTTGTTTTTAATATTTATCATTTTAAAAATTTGAATATGGTTATTATTGATGTTGTTTTAATTTTTGACTGCGAAACACCAAGACTTTGGTATATGATAAGTGACTATATAAATGTTTTCAATGAATAAATAAAATCATATAGACTATGTATACATATATACACACCTACATATATACAAACATTGGTCATGTCATCTGCTAAAATGGTCTATCTCTGTTGCCCCTAGCAATTTATTATTATTTTTATTGGAGTCCCTTCTGAACCTACAAAAAACACCTCAGGTTCTCATTGCCATGGAAGAAATAGAAGAAAAACATTCTCGGGATAAAATAGTAAGGAACAAATGTGACTCTGTCTCCAAAGAGTTGCTTCCCTGTGCACCAAGCTCTTGGTAGATTAACCTTTTGCATATGCAGAATTAGGAAATGAAAAATTGAACAGCTCTTCCATAGCATAATGTTTTCCAAGCCATGTTTGTATCAACTAGGCACATGCAGCTTACTTCACAGACCCCCATTGGTAATACTACATAATTGCTGGGAATGTGGCGCAGTAGCTATAGTGCAGTAAAGCCACAGTGGCGCAGTGCAGTAGAGCCACAGTGGTGCAGTGGTTAGAATGCAGTACTGCAGGCTACTTCTGCTGACTGCCAGCTGACTGCAATTTGGCAGTTCAATCCTGACCAGTTCAAGGTTGACTCAGCCTTCCATCCTTCCAAGATGGATAAAATGAGAGCCCAGATTGTTGGGGACAATATGCTGACTCTGTAAATCACTTAGACAGGATTGTAAAGCACTGTCAAGAGACATATAAGTCTAAGTGCTATTGTTATTGTTATGTGTGGTAATGAAAAAGGGCAAAAATAGTAGATACCCACTTTGCTTAATGTTCCTATTCTTTGGCATAATGTGATACCCCAATTTAATACTGTGGTTTTGCCAACAAAACAACAAACAATCAGACTGTTCTTCCATATTTATTTAAATCCAATGATTTATTCTTTTCTAACACAGCCAAAATGACATCTATATGCATGCACAGAAATCAAATTGACTATATTATTGATAAAAGAAAATGGAAGAGGTCAATGATAACACAAAGATATGGCCCAAGGCTGATCCTGAATTGCTCATGTGCAAGTTCCAAGCTAACCTACATAGAAAAACAAAACCAGTTTTCATGATATGGTCTTGACTATATATCCACCATTTTCAAGAATATCAAGAATCACTTTGAAGTTCTGTGAAATCAAAGAAATTTTAAAGTGAAAAGAGACTGTTAAAGATTAAGAAAAATGAATAAAGCAAACTGGATTGGGGGAGGAGGAACGGTAAAAAATTGACTAAGAATACAAGCCCAAGACAAAGCTCCCAGGAAGGGACTTAACAAAGAATTTTAGAGAGCTCCTCCGAGATAGACGAAGCGTTATTAGAAACATCTATAAAACATTGAAAACAGACATGGAAAACAAGGAATGTCTTCCAAAGATCTCTAAATTCAAAAAGAGGTTCCAACCTTCAATTGGCATGCTAAAGGATGCTATTACACAGATAGTAACTGATTCAAAAAAGATCAAAGATGAAACATATGTTTTTCAACAGTACGAAAATCAATATTTAAAATACCTTATACCTCCTACTTACAAAAACATCTGGTATAGAAGATGCAGTAACATCAGCATTCCAGTCATTACCAAGTGGAAGACTAAAGGAATTGATGAAATATCTAAAAATATAACAAGCAGTATAAGAGGAATCACAAAGTTTCTAACCAAGCAATACAAGCAAATCTGGAGAACAGCAGTAGCTTTAGTCTGGAAGAGAGCAATCTATTGTATAGTACACATATCACTCCCAAAGAAAGGAGACTTAACAGTGTGCAAGCTGTTATTTTAAATTTCACATCTTAGCAAAATAATGCTTAGGATTACCCAACATAGATTAGAGCTCTATATGGAAAGAGGGTTACCAGATGTTCGTGCTGGCTTTAGAAAAGACCAAGGAACAAGAGACATTATTGCTGACACATGCTGATAATTGAAAAAACCAAAAATATCATAAGAAAATCAGTATATGCTTCTTTAACTATAGAAAGGCCTTGTGCCAATAATTTGAAGCTGTGAAAATTGTTTAGGAAAATGGAAATCCTAATTAAAACCTATAATTGCCTTTATGAAAAATCTGTACATAGATAAGGAGGTCGAAATATGAATGGAAACAAATTGGCTGCAGGTTGGCAAAGAATTAAGAGAAAACTGTATAATCTTCCCTTATTTATTCCACCTATATATGGAGAACATATATTGAAGAAATGTGCACTGGATGAAGATGAGATTGGAAGAAGAAACATTAACATATGCTACACTGATGACACTACTTTGATAGTTGAAAAGGCAAATGACCTGCAAATTCTTATAACAGAACTCAAGAAACACAGTGAAAAAAATGGGACTGGATTTAAAGATAAAAACATCAAACTATTAATAATAGGTACAACAACTACTGTAGTCTTGGAAATGATAATATAAATACTGAAGTGATGAATAGCCTCTGCTTTTAGGATTAACTATTAACAGTAAAGAAACTAGCATTTAAGAAATACACCACATGATAGGATTCTGTAGAGTAGTATTGAAGATCTTGGAAAAAAATATTCAGATGCCAGGTTGTGTCTGAATCTGCAAATAAAAGATTCATGCAGACAATTGTTTTTCCTGTGATACTCAATGAAAATAAAAATTGGACTTTGAAGAAGCTGGATAGAAAGAGAACATCCATTTGATGGCATATAATCAATAAATATTCACTTAACTGTAGTTGATGTTACTGCATGTAATGCAGCAAAAGGTTCAAAGACAATCAAGGAAAGTTTTATTTAGATAGAATGAGACATGAATTTCAGATCACAGATCTTAGTGGGAAAGCAACTATGGCGGCTTTCTAACCATTATTTCTGAACTCCAAGCCTGTACTCATCTCAGGAAAAAATTTGGCCCCAAATTAGTCCTCTGTTTCATTTGTAAAAGAGGTTATACCACCACCCTCATAAGTGAAAATACTTAAGTTGATAAATATTTAACTTTCCGTGAAAAGAGTATTTTATTATAAAAATATGCATGAAAGTTTGGTTCTTACATATCGACTATTACAAAGAATGGTTACAGGAACTGAGCATGGCTAGTCTAGTGAAGAAAAGGACCAGGGGAGAAAAAATAACAGTCTTCCAATATTTGAAGGGCTGCCACAGAGAGGAAGGGATCAAGCTATTTTCCAAAGCACCTTTAAGCCAGGCAAAGAATAATGGATGAACAAGGAGATTTTAACCTGGAAATAAGGAGACATTTTCTGACAGTGAGAACTGCTTGCCTTTGAAAGTTATGGGAGCTTCATCAGTTGAGATTTTCAATAAGAGATTGGACTGCCATTTGTCAGAAATGGTGTAGGATCTCCTGCTTGGGCAGGGGGTTGGACTAGATGACTTACAAGGTCCCTTCCAACTCTGTTAATCTGTAAATCTGTAAATATTTTTGTTACATTATTATAGTTTATTTCTGCATATTTCTAGGGATTTTTCTCTCTTATTATAGTTTATCTTACCAATAATGTAAGGAAAATTAATAACTTAGTTTTTTCTAAGTTCTCATTTTTCCTTATTTCCTTAAATACTATTGTATTTCACATATGGTTATTGTTGTAGTTCGAAATAAGGGAGGCTAGACCAGAGCAATAACCAGAACAAGCTTTATTCATCAGAATAAAGGGCTGTCGCGTCTGCATACTAACAAGCAGACATGCCCAGCGAACAGCGGCTGGCTCGACCGAGCAGCCGGCTTTTATAGCCGGCTGTCGAAGGGAGCCAACCAATGGGAGCTGCAAACGCCCCCGCAGTATGGTCGGACCTGGTTGGGGACTTTGGTCAGTCCCAAGGACATAACACCCCTTCCCCCCAGATGCGAACATGAATAGTCTTTTAAATAAGTTGGTGGTCTGTGCGGCCGCCCGGACCGGCGCAGTTCTGGTGAGTCACTGAGTGGCACAGAGTTCGGAGAATCAGGATTGGCGGGTGCAGGAGAGCGGGTTTGCTCTGGGACCTGATCCGGCGTCTGTGAATAGTCCCTGCCATCGGGTTGGTTTGTTAAACAGTCATTGTCCAATAACCCGGTGGCATCACTGGTCGGCAAGGCTGGCGTCTCTGGCGGACGGTCTCGGTCTACCGTCCGTTCCCTCTGCTCGGCCGGTGGTGACTGGCCCCTCAGATGGTCCCCGATCGGACTCTGGTGTGGTAATTGGAGGTTTACTGGAGTCCATGGTTCTGCATTGGCATGACCGCTCTGGCGCTTCCTTATCTGATCCAGATGCCTCCGCCAAACGCGCCCGTCCTCCAGCTGCACTTGATACGACCTTGGACCAGTGATGGCCACGATTCTCCTGGGTACCCACAGCGGATCGCCGGCGTAGTTCCTGACAAACACTGGGTCCTGCAACACAAAATCTCTGACCCTACTGTCAGAACCGATGGGTGTGTCGGGGCAATAGTGAGGATGCAGTCTGTCTAACACAGTTCTCAGGCGTCTGCCCATTAGGAGCTCGGCTGGAGACTTGTTTGTAACTGTACAGGGGGTCGTGTGTTGGCTTAAGAGAAAACGGGAGAGTCTAGAATGCCAGTCCTCTTGATTGAATCTGGCCAATGCCTCCTTTGTTGACCTAACAGCTCTCTCTGCCAACCCGTTGCTGGCAGGATGAAAGGGGGCTGTTAGGATGTGCCGGATGCCTAGGTTGGTGACATACCGGCTGAATTCTGTAGACGTAAATTGGGGGCCATTGTCCGAGACTAAGGTGTCTGGCAGCCCGTGTGTTACAAATAAACGGGTCAGGGCTTGGGCAACTGTTCGGGTGGTGGTCGTGGGAAGTAGGGCCACATCGATCCACTTGGAATACGAATCCACGACCACCAAGAAGGTCTTGCCGTGCATTGGCCCGGCCAAGTCAATGTGCAGCCGTGACTATGGTGCGTTGGCACTTTCCCACTTGGTTGGGGTGGTGATTGGCGGTGCTGGCCTAGATTCCTGACAGGGTCGGCAAGAGCTTACCCATTTGGTGATCTCGTCATCCATGCCCGGCCACCAGACGTAACTCCGAGCCAACGCTTTCATCCGGACGATACCTGGGTGGCCCTCGTGCAGCTCCCTCAGGACGGATGTGTGAAGGGGGGTTGGAATGACGACTCTGGTCCCCCATAACAGGCAGCCCTGTAAACTAGAAAGTTCTTGCTGGCGAGTTTTAAATGGTGTGAATTCGGATGTAAAGTTAGTGACCGGCCACCCCCTCCATACCCAGTCCAGAACCTGGGCGATTGTTTTGTCTTTTTTGGAGTGAAAGGCGATGTCGCCAGCAGTGACAGGTAGGTTGAGCTCGCTTACATCAAAAATGGCATGGACCGGAGCCGGGTCCTCTACAGGGGCTGGCAGAGGGCAGCGGCTGAGGGCGTCGGCGTGGCTTAGGTTTTTTCCTGGGCGGTGAACGAGTTTGTACGAGTAAGCTGCCAGGAATAAAGTCCACCTTGTCATCCTGGGTGACAAGACTTGGGGTGTTTGTTTGTCCCCCGACAGTAGTCCCAGAAGCGGCTTGTGGTCAGTGATGAGTTCGAATTTGTGGCCAAACAGGAATTCGTGGAATTTTTTTACCGCAGCAACTGCGGCTAGGGCCTCTTTATCAATTTGGCTGTAATTACGCTCGGTTGGTGAAAAGGTTCTGGAAAAGAAGGCGATTGGTGCCTCGGAGCCGTTGGGTAGTCTGTGGCTTAAGACAGCCCCAATCCCGAAGGGGGATGCGTCTGCGGTTAAGACTAAAGGGAGGCGCTGGTCGAATTGTATTAGGACAGCGTCCGAGGTGAGCAGCGATTTGACTGCTTTAAAGGCATAATCCTCTTTGGGTCCCCACTGCCACGGTGTATTTTTGTCTAGAAGTCTGTGTAACGGTTCGGCTACTGACGCTTTGTGGGGTAGGAACGAGGCGTAGAAATTTAATAAGCCTAGGAAAGCCTGTAATTCAGACTTTGTGGAAGGTGTGGGTGCCTCGTGGATTGCTTTGACTTTAGATTCCACCGGGTGGATGCCAGAGGCGTCTATTTTATACCCAAGAAAGTCCACCTGTTTAGTGGCGATGGCACACTTCTCCCTTTTTAGTTTGAGGCCATGCTGCCTGAACTTGTCTAATACCACTCTGACTCTGTGGAAAAGTTGGGGTCTATCCCTGGCTGAAACTAATATGTCATCAAAATACGGAACTACGCCGGGGAGGCCTTGAAGTATCCGTTCCATTAATGACTGAAAAATGCCTGGGGCAACACTAACGCCAAATTGGAGACGCTTGCACCTGAATGCCCCTCTGTGCGTGACAATAGTTTGTAAATCGGCCGTTTGACGGTCAAGAGGAAACTGCTGATAAGCCTGTGACATATCCAATTTGGCGAAAATGGTGCCAGGCTCAAATGTGTGAAGTAAGTGCTGGATTACCGGGACTGGGTAAGCGCTGACCTGTAGGTAGCGGTTGATTGTGGTCTTATAATCAGAGCAAATTCTTAAACTGCCATCTTTCTTAAGGGGCGTGACAATCGGGGTCTCCCACTTGGCAAAATCCATGGGCTCAATCACCCCTTGTCTGAGTAATTTGTCCAGTTCTGCATCCAGTTTAGGGCGTAGTGCAAATGGTACTCTATGCGGTTTTAAGCGGACGGGAACTGCTTGGGGTCCACTGAAAAAGAAATGGGTGTGCCATTGTAACAACCTAATTCGTTGCTGAACACATCAGCGTAGTCTGCAAACAGGGAGTCAATATCAGAAGTTGAGACAGCATGGACTCCTGTTAAGCTAAGGCCGAGATAGGGGAACCAATCCAACCCCAAAAGGCTAGGGAGGGCACCGTCAACAACCACTAAAGGCAGATGGCCTTTAAAGGATTTGAATTTAACAAGGAACTTGCCTTTTCCGAGTACTGGAATATTCTTTCCTTGATAGTCTCTCAAGGTGAGGTGGCTCTTCTGGAGTTGGTTCCTAGACAGGCTGGGCCGGATTTTCTTCAGTGTACTCCACGAGATGATCGAGAGCGCTGACCCGGTATCGACCTCCATGTGACAAGGTTTACCTTCTAAATAAATGGAGAGTGTGATTTTATTAGGCGTCAGAAAAATGTGATTAGCTTGGTAGCACGTATAACAGTTTTCTACTTGCCTTGGTGGCCCCGGAGGAGAGTAAGAGGTCGAAGATTTTTGTGGTGCACTGTGAGTTGCCAGACAGGCCCTGGCGATGTGACCTTTCTTGTTGCAGTTGTTGCAGGTAGCGTTTCTGAACCTGCAAGACGTCCGGGAGTGGGAACCTCCGCAGGACAGGCATAACAGGATGTGTTTTGGTGCGTTGCTGTTTCCGAGCTTTGCCCCTACCTGTGGTTGTCTAGAAGGTTTGAGGCGATGAACATCTGAGTGTTCGGCAGGGTCGTCCTCACTCACCACTTCCTCGGAGTGAACAGAGGCAGGAACGGGCTTGGGGACGGTACCTTGGATTTCAGCGGCTGACTGGGCCGCTAGTTCTGCAGCTAAGGCTTCTTCGACCGCTTGTGAGAGGTTGAGATCTTTTCTGGCCAGCAAACACCTTTGTAGCCTTAAGTCTTTGATTCCGCAGACGAGTTGATCGAGTAACATGTCGTCCAAGTAATTATTGAACTCGCAGTGGAGAGCTGCTGTTCTCAGAGCGGCCATGTATTGATTGATGGATTCCCCTTCAGCTTGCTTCCTCATCCAGAAGGCAAAACGTCTCGCGATCTGCGATGGCTTTGGGGAATAGTGGTTGGAGAGTGTCTCCAATAGTTCCACCCATGGGACGTTCTTTATCTCTCGTGGCGCGAACAACGCTGTGGCGGTATCAAAAACTGCTGCCCCACAGTAACTTAGAAAGTATGACTTCTTTCTGTGCTCCGCAGCATCGGCCAGACCGATGGCGTCAATGTAGTGACTGAAGCGGTTCCTGTAAGAGTCCCACTTCTCTTCATCTGGCTTAAATGGCGGGAACGCCGGATTTGAATTCATTTTGGCTTACAGTCTGTTTGGTAGACTGATCAATCTCTCTGGGTATACGAGGCCCTAATGATCAAGGCGGCTGTGGCTGCAGCGCCCTACCTTGCTCAGTGATTACAGCTCTGAGAGGCTCTCTGTGCAACACACTCCCTGTGAGCGCTTGGCGGCTATGGCTATAGCGCCGTTACTGACAGCAATTTGAATTTCGCGCTCATGCAGCGCATTGGCGGCTAATGGCTTTAGCGCCGTACTGACAGTTATTCAAATTGCGCGCTCTCTGGAGAGCTAGGGCGACTGTGGATACAGTGCCGACTTTGCTTATCGGTAGAATTCAAACAGCAGCGGTTTGAATTCTGTGCTCTTTTACGAGCTGAGCAGCTGAGGCTCTCAGCGCTCGACTTTCACTATTGTAGCTTTCTAACCGAGCGGCTACAAACGCTCTACTTTCACTTCAGCAATCAGCAACTGACCGAGCTCTCAAAACCGCGCGGCTCCGGCTCAGCGCTTGGTGTGTCTTCAGCTCTGTTTGGATAGTTGCTTCTGGTTAGCCACATCCCACCTTCGTCGCCAATGTTGTAGTTCGAAATAAGGGAGGCTAGACCAGAGCAATAACCAGAACAAGCTTTATTCATCAGAATAAAGGGCTGTCGCGTCTGCATACTAACAAGCAGACATGCCCAGCGAACAGCGGCTGGCTCGACCGAGCAGCCGGCTTTTATAGCCGGCTGTCGAAGGGAGCCAACCAATGGGAGCTGCAAACGCCCCCGCAGTATGGTCGGACCTGGTTGGGGACTTTGGTCAGTCCCAAGGACATAACAGTTATCTTTATATTATCTATCATTCTCTGCACTATTTCTATATTTATAGTTTTAATCAATTCGAATCATTGTAATAACTTCCATTTTCAAGTCAGCCGAAAACCTTTAATATCTCTCTCTGTTTCCTTAGGTTCTCATTAACATCTTTATCTTCTCAAGGTTGAGAACTTTCCCTTTGATGCTATTCTTCCTACCCCCTCAACTCTAAGGTAAATAATTTCACCTCTCTGGTGTTACTCTTAATCTTTATTATTATCCCTCTTCCTCCCTCACTCCCTTCTCAGAGTTACTTCCTTGTTATTCTCAGCATCTTCTTCTAACTGTAATATTCTCAATAGAGCAGCTGTTGCCCTGCTTCATTTGTTGAAATGATGCCATTGGCCAAGTTTTCCCTTCTTAAGGCCTTGCTCCCACTGAAATGTCCTCTGCTCCAGAGCTTCCCTACACCCATCCAATCTGCACACTTTTAACGTTTTTTTCTCCAACTTGTCTCAGTGAAGACTTTCCCAGCTCTTTCTTTGCCAGGACACCTCCTCATCTGACTACTTTGTCTACTTTCTCTTATGATTGTTTCCTCAGGATCCAAACGCTGAAATTTTTATCTTTTCTATTTCTTGTTTCCTTTTATCCTCTTTGTTTTCCTTCTCTTCCTGTCCAACTACAACCAGAAAGTCATTCTGATATTCCGATTAACAGTAAGTCCAATTAACGGTCCTGTTATTTTTTAAACACTTTCAGTTCCACATCTCACCTTCTACAAAGATAAGTCTTTCATGTGCTATTATACCTATTATTCTGGTGAAAAATGGCTGGCCATTGAGATTCAGTAAGGAAAAAGAAGCATGGTTCATCTCATGAAATACAATGTCTTGAGTTGACCCATATAAAGTAGCTCTCTATTAAAAACAATTGGTTTCTAAGCATGGCTTAGATATTCAATCGACATTAAAACTATTCAAACTAGGATTGCACAAGCTCATATTAAAAATTAATTAGGTTGCCTGTGGCACCATGTAGAAACTTGGCTTTCACAAGGCTTTCAAAACATGTAGTAGTCTAATTGCTATAATCAGAATCGGATTCCAATGCTGTAAAGGGGGTCCAGATGAGAAAAGTCTGTCTAAGAAGCTTTTGATGCTATGCCACCTTTTCAAGGCTACTTCTTCAAGTACAGAAAGCAAAGTGCATATTAATTGGTATCAATGCAGCAATATCTTATTTCTCAATAAAAGACACTTTTATAATGAAGGACATTCAGTAAATGAAGAATGTATATATTTAAATGGTAGATTTTCTTCTATAATCCTCAACAAATGAACCATTATTACATCAATACATCAAGAAAGGCTATGGTCTCTTTTTTACTTTCTTTTTTCTTTTGCAGT
Organism: Pseudonaja textilis; assembly: GCF_049901715.1. Classification (NCBI taxonomy): domain Eukaryota; kingdom Metazoa; phylum Chordata; class Lepidosauria; order Squamata; family Elapidae; genus Pseudonaja; species Pseudonaja textilis. Next base: position 54,639,433 of record NC_141993.1, on the reverse strand, counting down.
AACTTTTTCTTTAAAAAAAGAAGAAGATAGACTATTTAAAGAAAGCAGCTACCCAGAGATTTAGGCAGTCAAAATTATTAGCAGCAGTCTAGCTTTTCTTCTTTAGCAAGCTCTTAAGGTCTTACTGCTGCAAATCAAAAGCAAATATCTAAATTATGAAGGAATTATTTTACACCTTTTTAATTGAAAGGGAAACTAAAATGCTATGCCGAAATTAACTTCAAGTGCATTTAAGGTTAAATTTAATTTGCCTATTAATATACATATTGAGAGCAAGTTTGGTGTTGTAGTTAAGGCATGAGCCAGGAGCTGGTGAATTCTAGTCCCGCCTTAGGTATAAAGTCAGATGGGGAACCTTGGCTAGTAAATTTCTCAGCCCTTTCAATCCTATCATATCTAGTGATATCTCCATATCATTGCCATGGCCCTTGGGCCTTGCAAGGTCTCTGTAATTTGCTTTGATGAAAATGTAATATACAGTGGTCCTCAACTTACAGGCACAACTGAACTCGAAAGCTATGTTGCTAAGTTAGAAATTTAAATGAGTTTTGCCCCATTTTTTCTTGCCGCTGTTAAGTGAATCATTGCAGTTGTTAAATTAGTAACATGGTTGTTGGGTTAATCTGGTTTCCCCATTGACTTTGCTTATCAGAAGGTCGCAAAAGATGATCACATGACCCAAGGACATTGCAACCATCACAAATGTGACTCAGTTGTCAAGCATCCAAATGTAAATCATGGGACCGTGGGGATGTTGCAATGGTTATAAGTGTGAAAAATGGTCATAAGTCACTTTTTCCAGTGCCGTTGTAACTTCGGAGGGTCATTAAGCAAACTGTTGTAAGTCAACGACTACTTGTAGTTTGTGGCTTGAGCTTTTGAACATAACTGAAATGAACAAACTGTCTTTCTTCAGAGTGTGACAAATGACATCTATGGGATTATTATTGACGATTGGCACTCCATTGACTAGGATTACAAATAGCTGGCTTCAGCTTCTCTGGGAGATATTTGTGTAACTCCATGTCCAATTCTCAGATACTGTCTGGACAAGCATCTGCCTAAATGACGTTATTTACCATCACAATGTACACAGTATTCATAGGCTTTGGGATGTCTTCAGAAGTTTATGGGTTTGTGAAGCTCAGTATTTTAATCTATTTAATTTGACATAAAAGGATACAATTCTGTTATTGTTTTATCTGATACATACAGTAAAACTGAGTTGACTATTAAAAGTGCTTAACTCAAACTCCATAAATTCATTAGTTTTATTTATGATATCAGGTGGGAAAAATTACACAGATTCATTTATTATTCATTTAAAGAGTTAATGTGTAATTCATTACACAGATTCATTTAAAGAGTAGTGACATGAAAGAGTTCGAGAATTTCTAACAAAGCTCCTCTCCAGTCTTTTCATAGTAGGGTCACTGCTGCCAATGGGCAAAAAAGCAGTAATGCAATGGAGACATCCAGGCTCTCTACCTTTTGATGTTGGTGAATGCTGTAGGAATGCTGAATAACAACATACTTAACAGATAAAAATGTTACTGTGCTATCACTATTATCTTTACACTAAACATAGTCAGGACTAATAATTTCACCAGCTGTTCCAAGGCAGTCGTTTCTCTCTTTGACAGGTTCAGATTCAGTTCAGATGCACCCTGCTGCATGATTCCTGACCTGCTGCCACAGGGCACTGCCATTACCTTCCCCTCTTGATACAGCCACAAGATGGCATCAGAACACTTTGAGTCTCTGGAAGCAGAAGGGGTAGCAGCTGTGACCTATTTTTCGTAGCCAAGCACTGCCCGTAGTCATTCCTGTAACAAGAAACTGGGTGTTACTGAACTCTCCTCGACAAATGTCCAACAGCACTATGGTGAACTTTGATACAACCAATTACTTCAGACAAGAAGCTTGATACAGATATCAGTATCTGTTTGGCAGCTTTTCAGAAGATAGTCATCAGGTTATCAACTAAAAGTATTTTATGATTTTCATAGTGCTGTGCTAAAATCTGTCGTACACATTCTCTCTCTCTCTTTTTTTCATTTCCTATGAAAAAAGACTTCTGGTTTTTCTGGGGAATTTCTTCTGATTTACCTTAATGGTGTTTTTGAGTTTCTTTTGAAAATGGTGGAAGTTGTCATTGCTGGTTTTGTTTTCTGTTCCATGCCTATCACTTGGGCCTCTTTGATTGCTATACTTCTCACCTTGATGGAGCTATTTGCTGATGAGTTCTTCTGTTGGGATTCTGAACTATGACATGTCTTAGTTCATTTGAGTTCCAAGTCATTCTGTAGACCACTAAATGTTGGCAAAGGTTTAGAGAATACTCTGCTTCTTTCCTCTCGTCAAGTAGACATCTGCAGCAACTATTAACTAGCACTTATGCAAATAGCTATGTTTGTGATTTCCCTATTCAAGTGTGGTAGGATTGCATCCTAGCCTGGGAATTTTAGAAGCTGAAGTTCTAAAATTGAAGTTTTCAATGAAGTTCCATTTTAAGATGGGAAAGACTATTAAACTTCGCACTTTCAGGCAAACTAGGGATATCTCTGGAAGATGTTTGGGTAGAACATAAGATCTATCCATTGGGATGGATCTGGAGTCAAAGAGAGCAGATTTGTTTGTTTTTTCAGGAAACTAAGATGTTTCATCCACATCTTTGGAATCAATTCTATATGAAGAATTGATATGAAACTAAGTAGGCTGGAGTCCCTGTCCTGGGGGTTTTATTTCATTCACGTCACCCAAATAAAGAAAACATTAACCATCTATTTATATAAGATACTAAAGAGGATGGTTATTGTGCTCAGTAAATGTATCACTTTCCAAATTACCCAAACAAAGCACAGATGAATAGTGTCTCAAATCATGCTTGGCATTGCATGTTACTATGCTTGTAAATAATGGCACACCAAAGCAAGAGGCTGGAATTACACCCCTCCAGACAGCTATTTGGTATAAGAAAGAAAAAGGCACACAAGCTATAATGCCACACATTAAAAGCATTTAAATGGTTCAAAACTAGCATTAGAATAGTGCATAAACACTGCTCTCATGCTCTCATAGGACTCCAAATAAGAATTTAAACAAGGAAAAAAAAAACAAATTGTAATGTTTTATTTGAGATATGGAATAGTCCTCCAGTACTGTATTAAAAGTTATGGGAAGACATGTGACTTTGTATGTTTGCCCTTTGCCAACCTGTTTCTATGAGAACTGATCATGCAATTTGCCTGGTAAAGCCAATGAAATATCCATAAAGCTATGTATTTTTAAAATGCTTATTGGTTAAACGGTCATAAATAAAATTCTGTCTGACTTTGAATTAAGAGTGGGTCATTATTAAAAGGAGAGGGGGGGTGGGAAAGAGAAGGGGGAGAAGGGGGGAGAATGGGAGGGTAGGAGAGGAGGTGTGTAATTAGTGCAAAATATCACAACGTGCTTCTATAAAAAAAACTTAGGAAAAACAGATCGCAGAATATAAAATTGGATGGAAGGAACTAAATAAATTGTATCTCACATTCTAAAAATAAAAAGTCACAAGGAAGAAGTCATAAAATATAAAAATAAAAATAAAATAGGTTCCCCTCAATTGTCAATTTATTATCTGCTGGATTCTCTTTCATGGGCTTGGTACTTTATATAAATTCCTCTGTAGGAAATATATATGTATGTATGTATGTATGTATGTATGTATGTATGTATGTATGTATGTGTGTGTATGTGTATATATATTCTGAGGTTCTCGCGGGTATTTGTATGTGGATCTTTGATTATTCGGGTTTTCTCCTGTGTAAAATTGGAAGTATCTAGGCAATGTTTCAATGAAGTCTCATTCATCATCTTCAGGCTAGTGTCTTTGGCTCTGTGCTTCTCAGAGTAACTCTGAGAACTTCTATACAGAAGCCTGATGATGACAGATGAGATTCTGCCGAAACATTGCTACAACTTTAAAAGTACAACTACAGTGACATAGGAAAATATCCGAACAAAGCTGAATGCCATACAAGTAAGTACCCGCGAAAACTTAAGAATATATAGATATATAAAACATATATATATATATATATATATATATATATATATATATATATATATACACACACACACATATATAAGTATGTATGTATGTATGTATGTAGGTCTAGGTGTGTTCGGACCTTTTCCTGTGTAAGATTAAGAGAATCTTGGCAACGTTTCGGCGAGTGGGACCTCGCCAAAACATCACCAAGATACTCTTAATCTTACATGGGAAAAGACCTGAACACACCTAGACCTACATATCTGTACCCGTGAAAATCTCAGATAGATAGATAGATAGATAGATAGATAGATAGATAGATAGATAGATAGATAGATGCTTTGTAATTTTGGATGGTATTTTTAAGAAAGAAACGAAGTCCAGCTTCTGCAGATCTGACTAGCAAGCACAGCTAAACCCTTGAGAAAACTTCTGGGTATTCACAAAACAATTGCAATGGCACCATTTTTCTCTGTTCAAAAAACAGTGATTTTCTAGAAAATGAAGTTAACATTTTCCACAAAATGTTCTCACATCTCAATATTTCATATTTATCTACTCTTTTGTTAAGCAGCATTATTAATTTATAGGAATACTAATGGGACTTGTGTGAGGCCTGGAGGCATCTATGGTAATAAAGATAATGCTATAATCTGACTCTGTTTGCAATACTACAGCTAATTATTAATTTTTTTAATTAAAAGAATAGCAAAACAGGAGGTCAGATGGGCAGTAAGCTTAGTAGGAGAATGATAAGATGAAAAAGAGGCATGTTCTAGGCATGTTCTATCTGAATTTCAACATAAGGATTTTAAAGGGAAGACATGAACACATGTCAATCTATACTTTCAGATATGTTTTTATTCTCCCCTACTTTCTATGGTCATATTTTTATTTATGTATTCTTGTCTCATTGGAAGTTAAAAGTATTTCCACCTTAATGTATACCTTTTCAATGATCTGTATTTGATTTCAAATTTGCATAATTCTTGATCACATAAAGTTGAAATTTCTGCTTATGCTCCATGTTTAGGAGATGGAATGAATAGCTGCATCATCAGAAATCAAATTAATAATATGCTGGTTGATAAACATACTGTTAAACATACTGTTTTCAGTAGCCCAGAGTTTTGCAATCCTACATCCCCCCACTTTCCCTGAAGACTTGCCAAAGATAAGCAATCATGGAACATAGTGGTTGAAGATATTTTAACTATAGAATATATCATTTGTTGACTTTTCATTTTTAATATTATTAGTCATTTCATGTTATTTGAATACAATAAACTGTAACCAATTTGAAAATGACAACTACCTTCCACTGTAATTTCAAGACATATCACTCTATCTACAATCATCTGAAAGATGTTATCCTTTTTTGTTTTGTTTTGTTTCTTCTGCCTTGCATTTTATTCTTTCTAAATTGAGCTATATTGTGTGTGTGTGTGTGTGTCTGTGTCTGTGCCTGTGTGTGTCTGTGTGTGTACAGTATTCTTTGTTTGGAATCTACAGATTCACTCAATTCATCTGCAACCTTATCTACTCTTTACAGTTTGGATACACACATATGCACTGGTAAGAATTCTCCAAAGGTTCATCATAATTACATCCATATTCTTCTCTATTACTACTGGCAAATGGTTGAAAAAGACTCTAGATGTCGTAAGCATTTGTGATTCTGTCTTTCCATCATCTTTTATTAATGGCTATGTTTATGTTGCTAATATAAAGAAGAGATGTGCATGAACTGAAGGAACTAAAGGCTGTGACCAACTGTGGTTATACAGTAAAACATAGGCCTTTGAGTCAGACTTGTCTTCTGTTAACTACATGAACAAATCCATGCAGTTGTCTTCAAGACTAGGCTGTTCATAAAAAAATAACAACAGTAAAGAAATCTAAATGCCTTGTTCCCACTTCTGAAACCAGTCTGATTCCAAATTCCAAAAACTGGACAGAAACTGGTTTCAAACTGGATTCAAAGAAGCTAAGCAAAGCAACACTTGAAAACATTTAATTAAGCTAAAGAGTTTTCAGAGAGATACATACGCAGTATGACATTCTAATATCTATCCCTGTCAGCTGTTTTAGAGTTAAAGGAAACATGGTCCAACACATCTGGAGGTCATAAGGTTGGCATATGTATAGTACTGTATTAGCAATTTCAAAATGGGATTACAGTTGATGGCAGAATAACGGAATTGGTTTTCCGATGTATTATGTGCAGAATATTAAAAGGACACAGAACACAACAAGAACAATTAATCAGTGAAACGACTTGCCTTCAGACGTTGTGGATGTTCCCAACACTGGAGATTTTTAAGGAGAGATTGGACTACCGTTTGTCTGAAATGTTGTAAGGTTTCCTGCTTGTGCAGGGGGCTGGACTAGTAAAAGGTCCCTTCCAACTCTGTTACTCTGGCACATGCTTACAGATTCAGGTTATATAGAATAGCAGTCAGGCATCACCCAAGGTCATCTTGGCTGATGAGGATTTGAACACATGTCTCCACAAGCCAGTCCAACACATTCAGCCCTATACCAACTTCAAACTTGTAAAACAATATACAAAACATTCTCTCTCCCCATTTATAAGCTGGATAACAACCCAGCCAAGGTCAAGCAGTTTTTGAGGATCACTGAATTCAACAAAAGAGAATACATGTGTATTGTTCTATCCCACTAAATCAATGGGATTATAGAATGCTTCAGCTTTGCCATTAGGCTCCATCTCCCTCGCTTTCCTTTTTATAAATATATATGTGAAAGGATTATTCAAATATATCTTTTCATACAGGGTTATATACAAACACATGTGACTTGAATGCTTTTATATGTCCTTCAGGACAAAGCAAAACCTTTTAAAGATTTGAATAAAGTAGTTTCTACTTCCAAGAGAGGTTTTAGCTCAGCTTTTACTCTTCTGCCACTATACTTGTTCCGTTTCTTTCTTTTTTGTTAGAATATTGCTGAATATCTTCAATGAAAAGGAAGATTCCTTCTGTTGAGGAAGATTTCATTTAGGGAAATTGTTTTTGATATTTGTTCCTCTAGGGCGTAAGAGGGCCAAAGAAAGATAACAATACTTTACATAGATATCAATACTTTTGTTACTTTTTAAGTACGTTTTTTAAAATGGTTTGAAAGGCTTTTCTCCCTGTCTGAAGCCTATTTAGTTCATAACACATTTTTAGAATTTTATTTTATGCTTACACACAGGTAGTGGCATAGTTTAACTGAATTATTACAATGGCTCCCCAAACAAAACAAAAGATATGAAAATATTACCAGAAGAAAAAATACAGATTGACATCTGAACACTTCCAATATGTACACTTCCAATTTTCCCTTTTTCACCAGCACTGGTATCTAAGAATGTTTAAAGATTGTACTGGTGTGAATTGAATTCATTCATATCACTACAATGCTATGATCCCTCAGATTTTGTATTTTCTTTGTTGGCAAACCAGACAGGAAACACAACTAGATGAACTAAATCTACTTTATTGTAAGGCTACAATGCAGGTGTCAGCAACCCTCGGCTCTGGAACTGCATGTCGCTCTTTTGTCCCCCTGCTGTGGCTCCCGGTTGGCTGGCCCTGCCCCTCAACCTCCCCTCCCAGTCACTCCTCGCATGGCCTGAGAAGGTAAGGGTGACGGTGAGGAATGGAGACTCACTCCATCTTACAGAGTGAAAGTGAAGCACCCCTGTACTTTCCTCTCATCTCGTGGGCACTTCTTCTGGTGCTTGTTGGTGCTGTGCGCACCTCGGTCGGTCAGAGAGATGCACGACTTGCTCTCTGCCCTGAGACACTGGTCCGGTCTGGCTGCAGCCAATGGTCCATGTCATAATGGGCTCCAGGAGGAGGAGGGGATGCCATCTCCCCCATTGTGAAGCACGCTAAATCTAATCGCTGTGCAAGGTCCTGTGAGAGTACAAATTTAATTTAGCCTGCCCACTGGTCTGGATTGGAGTGAGTGATGTCAAGTTGGCCATGTCCACCCTAGTTTTGTGGTTCCCTGTGTTTTCTTTTCTGTGGCAAACGGGTCCAAATGGCTCTTTGAGTGTTTAAGGTTGCAGACCACTACATTAACAGAATCTTGCAAGTCTGAAGATACTTGATGCCACTTTTAATTGTCTGCTCAATTAGGGTGAGTTCTTCCTAAGTTCCTTTAATTGTTGAGTGATTGCAAGGTCCTCTCTTGTCTTGTCTGATTATTCCATAAACAGAATCTCTTTCCTTCATTCCTCAAACTTACTCACACATTCCATTACCTGTTTCGAATTTAGCAATGCTAATTGCCATTGGCTATAAAACATATCACATTGATTTTAAACTATAAATGTAGTTTAAAATATAGGGATTTTTTTTAAAAAAAGTAATTACAAATGTACAATGGAAGAAAGATATATCTAGGTTTATACAGCTAGGGGAAAAACAAGAGTTAAATGTCATTTTTTTTAAGATGCAAAGGAACAAGGGAAACTGGAACTGCCTGTTCTGAAACTATATTTTACAGATGATAGATTAATAGAGTTGGAAGGGACCTTGTAGGTCATCTAGTCCAACCCCCTGCCTAAGCAGGAGACCCTACATCACTTCTGACAAATGGCAGTCCAATCTCTTCTTGAAAGTCTCCAGTGATGAAACTAACACAACTTCCAAAGGCTGTTCTGTTGGTTGATTGTTGTCACTGTCAGAAAATTTCTCCTTATTTCTCGGTTGAATATCTCCTTGTTCAGTTTCCATCCATTATTCTTTTTCTGGCCTACAGGTGCCTTGGAAAATAGCTTGATTATACTGGGCATTTTATCATTCTTGGTGTTTTTTCAAAAATGTATGGGTTTAAATTTTGAGTTCAAATACAAAGAATTTTAGAGACTAATATTCAACTGAAATCAGAGATTTCCTTGCTGGAACTAATGAGCAGACAATTAGAATGGATGATTGATTTTGTACCTGGGAACTGCAACAGGATTCTTCTAGGCACAAAGATGAAAAGAATCTGAAATACCAACACTGGAGGAATGATTGGTGAAGATGACAGAATTTGCTGAGCTTACCTATTGATCAGGGAATAGATAATTACATTCGTCAGTGACTAGAAATCTTTTATGGACTTTTTCTTGAAAATAGGAAAAAAACGAACTTGGCATTTCTTAGTTTGATAATTACAAAAGGTAGACTATGAAGAGAAGAGAACTATGACAATCTTATAGAAAGAGGGTAAGATGCAAATGTATCTATAACTGGTGTAAAAATAGACCAAAAGCCACTTCTTTATGTGCTTTTTCTTTTTTCTTTTTCTTTTTGGTAAGAATTATTTTTCAAATAATAATTCCTTTATTACTTATTTGCCACTTTTTTTAACTTTACTTTCTTTTTTTTCTTTTAAATATGAGCTGGTTTTGTCTTATAAATATGTATTTTTACTGAAAATATTTTTTTTTAAAGTAATCATAAATGTGCACTTTCTGGCATAGATCTTTGTGGCAATTTTCTTAATTACCCAATTTATCCACAAATGGGGCACAATGGACTTAAATTTATAGTTATAAGGTACATATTAGTCAAAATATTTATGGGCATAAATATATGGATCAATCTATATATAACTTTTTTCAAAGTAATCAGTTTTGTTATTGTTGTTAGGAAGGTAGCTTTATTTAATTGGAATTCACAATTTTGAGTTGGGGTTTGGGGTTTAAACACAAAACTTATTCCTCAAACATATTATGTTTTTGTAGACAACTTTTTAAATCATACACTTCTTTTTATGATAACTTTTCAAAAACATGCTCTGAATTTCAGACATTAAATGGAAAATGTCAGCAACTTTCACTGAAAATCATATAAGGAAATAAAAAGCAATCCTGAAAATGAATCATATAGCAAAACAGAAATCAGCAATATTAGAAATGCCTTTAGCGAAAGTTGTCCTCTTTGTTTTTACAGATGCTCTCAGCTCAATCTACCCTATAGGTTTGCTATTATAAGAATGAAGTGAGAGAAGAATCTCATATATGTGGCTTTATGAACTAAAATGAAAATACCAGTGCAGACATATATCCATAGATGCCATGGTCTAACTATAAAGCATACTTACAGAAATTTAATAGTTTAAAGTGGTTTTGGTTGCTTGTTTTAGTTAAAGTAACATAAAAGACCTGCCATAGAAGTTCCTTTACCATTATATTTTTGAAGTTAATTTCAAACTTTCTATTGTAATTAACATAAATCTTAAAGAGCTTCTCTTTCCAAAGTACAAATAGACTTTAAGACTAACAAATAATTACCAGTGACTATAATGTGAAATGATTTGATTCTCCGTCACAATTTCTATGCTTATATTAATAAGATTTTTAAATAAAAATTTAAAATAAAACCCTGGTTTATATAACACATTAAAACAATGGCTATGTTCCCATCATACAAACTCAGGTAGTCTTCTGAAGAAGCCAGATATTATAATAAATGAATACCCAACCTCTCAGGCAAGGGAACTCTATATAGGACCAAAATTACAGCTCTGAATTCTCAAAGGCAGTGATGATAGTCTTCCATGATGCAGAAACTATATAAAGGGATGTGGTTTATAAACTCATTAATTCATCTAATGCCTCTACTGATTCCAGCAATCAGCAGGAATACCAAAATTCTTCTATTCCACTTTTAGTTAACCATTAACTAAATTGCTGCATTGTCCAGGACTTGGAATTACTTTTCTACTGAAATCTCACTGGCTCCTACATTTTGATGATATTAATGCACAACAATGTCCCTCTCCCACACTGGAAAGGAAGATAAAGGAGAAGAGAAGGAGGGTGAAATACATTGCCTATTTTAGTCTACACTTCATATTTATTTTTTCCTCGCATACATTTCAAACCATTTCTTCTCATTCTATATCCTTATGCACTGTAATATTGTCTGATGAATGGAATGGTATTTTCAATGCTTAAGAGTTGGTGCCTTTTCAAGTTTCAGAAGACATGATACATGGCAACAGGCAGACCAGTTACTAGCACAAGTGTCCCACAGTATTCACTAAAACAATAAAAATCCAATAAAACCACACTTGCTGATTTAGACTACTTTTTTTAAAAAAATTACAGTTTCTAAGATCATCACATCTTAAGATTTTATGTGATAATATTCAGCTTGCATATTCCTTCTCACAAGATTTGAAATTTATGAATAGGATTTTGTGAGATTGTAATATGATTTAGCAATCTGGCAAAGTTTCTACAGTTTTGTGGGGAAAGCTTTCGTGAGCTTTTGTTGAGGTCATCTGATGCTGCCAGGACTTTGAAAATTGGATAAGTCTTAGAATAGTGTACACAACACCAAATAGATAAATAAAATCTGGATATATCCCCACTTTTGAGGTGACCATAAGCTTTTTCTTCCTTTTAGGAAATCCTTCTCTTGTTGAGATTAGAGATGAGTTAGCTCAGAAAAGAGAAGTGATTGCTATTATCACTGATTTTTGAATGAATTCCACAAACAGTCTGCCAGAAAAGCATTTCTTTGGTCTCTAATATTATCTACTTACCTATGGCTCTGTAATCTTAGATAAGAACCTAAAATCCCTTAAAAGTTGCTAGCTAGGAGTAACTGGGAATAAAATTGGCTGAATGTTTTGTGAAGGAGGAGCTGTTTTGAGGTTTTATTACACTTTAATAATACTTTTATTAACACCTGCATTGTTTGGCCTTGAGAAATTCACAACTCTAGCATAACTAAACATCAAAGCAAGATGCTTGGTTTAAAAAGAAACCAGAATGAACTGTGAAACTATCACCTATTAGCAAAATACATGCCATTCATGTTTGATGACATAAGAAACTAAGATCCAATTAATAACATGATAATGTTAGAGTGTTTCAGAATGAATGAGTGTGTTTTTAAAAATAAGGATGATGAACAGACTAAAAAATGAAAGGGGGGTTTGAAAGCATCCATTAGTTTAGCTAGTGACATTTGACCATATAACAGGTTTTCCCAAAATATAGATAGCAAAGTTTATACTTTCTTATAGTTCAATCCTATGCAAAGTTTTTCTGAGGTAAACCTCATATATTTGTCTGGACTTATTTCCTACTAAGAAAGTTTCAATAATTCATTTTTAAATTATAATTAGTTCACTCCAAGCCAGCATGCAAAGCAAAATTTTGAGAACAAAACCAAACTCAGATTGATTTTCAGCTTTAGAAATCACAGAACATTCAACAACTGGTGTATATAAAAAATCCAGAGCAGCTAATAGTCCAAGACTTTTAAATGCTTACCTTTTTCTAACAGCATCCAAATATGACTTTGGGCTTAATATGAATTCCAAACTTTTATCCTCCAGGAATGGAACAATTCTAGAAGAGTCCACTGACAAAGGTTCCATGAGTGAATCTCTGTATGGACTAGGAAAGCAGGACTTGACAAAAGAAAAATATATATAATGCTGAGATGGTAAGCCATAAATCAGCAAAAGGACATGCACAGATTCATATGTAGAGACATGTCTAAATATCATTATTACCCTGAAATGAGTAAAGCAGACCAAGAAATTGATCTAGGGCAATTTGCCATGGCCAACTTGCCACAGCCAACTCACTGGAGGGACCAACTTGCTGCAAGACATCCTACGATGGCCAACTCACTGTGGGACAAGAGTTTCAGTAATATGAAAGAAATGGTGGAACAGAAACATTAAAGAAAGAATGCCAAAGGAAAGGAAAAATGAAATGTAAATGACAAAAATTAAAATAATTTTTAAATGATTAAATTGAATTAATGAATTGTCCCACAGTGTTGTTCAGTGCCAAGGTGGCCATGGCGAGTTGTTGTATGGCAAATTGGCCATAGTGACTTGGCCATGGCAAGTTGGCAGCAGCAAGTTTTCTCATTCTGCCAAGAGATGGAGCTATTCAGATTAGGCCTCCTACCAAATTAAAATTTTACTTATATTTGGTGGAAGAAAGAGGGAGAGTGAGAATGAGACAGATTTACTTTAGTGGAGTGCATCATCATGAAAACTCTTATGACAATCAACTGAACACAACTCAGTATGTAGGTATAGCTGTATGTATCCTCATTGTAATACACACACACACACACACACACAGATATGCATATGCTGTGTATGTGTGTGTATGTAATGATTGTTGTATGTTGCTCATACTCACTTTTTGTGAAATTGTGGCCATATAAATGAGATCAATAAATAAATATGAAACATACACATACATTTTGAAGGGTCAGCATCTAATTGAACTGTGAACTGTAAAAACTAAATGTTAATTTTATTTATCTATATTGTTTTTATTTACACTGCTGATCCAGTTTATTAAAATGAAAGAGCACTTCCATATTTGAAAAGGGGAACAAAATCTTGTCCATTCTTACACACCATTTTTATACGCTTAGTGGACAAATGTTATCAGGCTAACCATAATCAAATGTATACTTTATTTTTTTTTAGATTTTTTTACTTATCTTTATAAACAACTTAAGGCAGTGAACATACCTAACGTATATTTCCCCTCCTATTTTCCCCACAATAACAACCTGGTGAGTTTAGCTGGACTAAGAGAGAGTTAGTGACCCAGCCGGCTTTCATGCCAAAGGCCAGGACTAGAACCTATGGTTTTTGTGATTTCTAGCCTTGTGCCTTAATCACTAGACCAATCTGGCTCTCTACAACACCAAGACCCTAGCATCAAAATTTTCAATGTATAGATTGAAAAGTATATAAAATATCTAACTGTCATGGATAACACAGTCGTATTCCTGGGGAAAAATGTTGAATCATCATCACACACACACACACACACACACACACTTCTTCTTGAAAGACTTTTCAGTAACTCTAATATTCTTCTTGACTCACATAGATTCCTTCCACCGTTGATTGTTCTTTCAGTTATTAGGGGGGAAATGAATCAAAAAATCAATCCTGATCTTCAAATCACTGAATCTATATTTGCTGTTTATATTGAAAGAGATAAAGGTATGATCCATTATTTATTTATTTACCAAAAAGGAGAAGTGGTTCTCCATACTCAGGCAAACATGATAGAGAGCTTGAATATATCAATTCTGTCATGACAGATAGTCCTTCCTGAACTTGGTTCAATTCCGCTTTGAAGGAGGATGGGTGGTCTAGAAATATGATAAATAAATAAATTAAATAAATAAATAAATAATCCTTCCTTGTAGAAAGAAGCTGTAATTTATGGGAATATTCAAACATACAAGCATATGTGTGAATTTCAGCAGAATAATTTTGTTAGTGTTTTGAACAGAGGCCCAAATAGAATAGAAAAGCTCTGAGTTAAACACAGGGGAGATGCAATCTGGCCTGGAGAAATTACCAGCAATTTTTGATGTAGAATAAACAGCTGCTTATATTCCTAAGAAATTGGAATCTATGGAGCAAGACATTTATCCTAGATCCTGCTCCCTCATCCTAGAAGCAAGTATTTAAGAGTATTTCTATGCCAATCAGACTTTTATCTCTCATCATTTACCTGATTCCAAATTCCTTTAACTAGAAATCACACGGTATCACAAGGATAAAAAAAGAACAATCTGAAATAAATAGATGTCTTACATGGAAGCAGTTAGATATTCTGGCATAGCTGCCTGATACAATTCTATTCTGGAGACCTTCTGAAGAATGTTAGAATGATTTACTCACCATTTCTAGGAACCAGACAGTTTGATATGACCAAGCCTTCTTGCAACAGAGAATCTCAAACAATTTTCAGAGGGAACAAAAAAGGGCTCAAGAGACAATTAGTATTAAAGAGTCAGGATTTTTCATGCAACCAAAGATAATCATAATGATTCAACTCAAGTATGGTTAAAAGTCATAATTAAGCAAAACTGCTTTAGACAGGCATTTGTTGAAAACTGGTGGTTAAAAAAGACTAATAAAATTAAACATGCAAGAACATTTTAGTTTTCTTTAAATCCCTTTGGGTCCTCATGCAAATTTATGTCTAAACCCCCAGTGGCTGAAATGAAAATTGGTGGGATATGCCTTTGTATTAAATATTTCTTCTGCCAAAGTCAAGCACAAAATTACTCTATTTAAAGAGAAATATAAAACTAGCTGATGCAAATATTTCTGATTTTCAGAAAGTCATAGTAATTGTCTTAATGTTAATCGTATTATATGTTATGAATCTATATTACTCAGAAATAGCAAAATCTTCATCCAGTAATGAGGCAGTGAGCAACTCAGAAACCTGAATTAGAGGCCTTTCTGTCACATTACTTATTATTATATGCATGTTTGGAACATTTGCTAAATCTATTTATCAACACATGTAATTATGCAAAATTGAGAAAGGCAGTTCGATAGCACTAGATACATGCTATTTTATTTGAGATAAACTTCTAGCTAAAGCAACCAAGCACAATTTAGTAAAAACAGCTAAATAACAAGTATCTACTATTGCCTTTTAGAATAACCAATGTTGGATACTATATACTTACTTCTGATTGTCCAGTCATAGTGTTTCATTTTATTTGATTTAATTTTAAGATATTTCAGTAAGTCATTTAACAGAAATCTATGCATGCACTCAAAAATAAGTACATCTAATTCAGTGGATTTCATATGCTTAAATAAGTAAGTAAGTAATAAATAAGTAAGATGACATTGCATTGTTAAGAAGGACCAGGTTTTGCTAGGTAGCCCTATATTTTTGTTTAATTTGAACTACATGTTTCTTCTAAGAAAACCAAATTCTTCCTTTCTATCTCACTCCCCACCTTTACTAACATTGGCTAATCATCCATTACTTTTTTTTAGAAAAAAGCATTCTCACCTGAATAAATCCTCAATAATCAAAGAGTTCATAAAAACTATTTAAAGCACTGCATATCTTTACCTAATATGTAGATAGCAAAGATAAGTAGCACAAATTTTACCCCTACAATGGTCTTGCGTCCTTTAAGATTGGCCTGATAGGAAGAGAGAATTTGGCCTTGCTTTCTCAGAATGAATGCTTTTTACAAAGAGCAACCTGTATGCCAACCTTTTTCTCATCATCCTTCCTCTGAAAATCTCCTATTGATTTTAAAAACCAGATGGGTCCACTCTGTGTTATGAAACTCTAAGCTGACCTTTTTCTTTTATCCTGTAAAAGAAGGGGGGAGTATATGTTTATGTGTGATTGGAAAAAAATGGGCTCTTCATTTTATTTGATTATTTGCTACAGTAGATTTAAGTTATAATACTACACAATAACTACAGTACAAGTGTTGATACTTACATAAAAATAAAATTGATTTGGGGGTCAAGTGATAGTACAAAAATGTACTTCATATTTTTACATTAATTTTACAAATGTTCATACAGTATTTGCATAAATTGAACAGTATTTTTGTAAATGCTTTTACATATATTTTTCTTTAAAACATTTGATTACATAAATATATAAATATTTATCTAAAGAAACTCTGTACTAGTTGTGGAAAAAGATGAAGTATGTCATACATACTGTATAAATGCATGTTTTTTTTATCATGACTAACTCTCCCTATAGAGTGTGTGTGTGTGTGTATGCACATGCACACATACACACACACACCATTTAGGACAGAAACCACCTTCTCTGCTTATTTCATCCCATGAGTTTTAATTTTGTTTTAGAGGGGGCTTCATTGCATATTCCAGAAAAGTACATTGGTTGCTGAGCTTTAACAGAGCTAAGGAATATGTGCAAGGAGTGGGAAACTAAATTGATGGATGGATGGTTAAATGAATATAAATGAACTGATACCTTTACAGGAAAATAACATTTCTTTTCTTTCCCTTTCTTTTTTTATTATATAGATCAGTAGGTTTTGTATCTGTAATTCTTTCATATCAGCAAACTCCCATGTAAATCATTTCCCCCCACCTGGAAGCATATTAAAATCATGCCGGTTTTTTCGTTTAAACAGAGCCCCAGTTTCTCTTCCCCACCCCTATTTGCTTATCAGTTCATCCACCATTACATTTTAAATGAAATTGCAAGGGGGGGCCCTCCCCTAAATTCGAGGTTGATGTAGGAAGTCAGAAGCCCTACTTTTCTTGCTTTAGAAAACTGACCTAGATTCAATTACAGATAGTGGAGAAGAGGAAGATGACACCTTGCCATTTCTCTTTCAAAAAATTACAAAAATGCCTTTTTCCCCATATGCCAGATGCAACAACACACCCGGTCCCTTTAAAGGAGCGGGTGGGGTGGGGGTCAAAAAATGGAGAGAAATTTGCTTAATTCGTGGGTTGAATTCTGTCGCCCCACCCCCAAAAGTGCCGCTGCTTTGGGGAGAGAGGGGGCGATGGGGAGGAGACCTGGCGACTCCGCGGCATTATCCTGGTGGGGGATGGAGGAACCCCCCAAAACCCCAAAACCAAAACTCCCCAACTTAGCCTGCGGGGCGGAATAAAATACCTTCCAGATTTGAAGGGCAGGCCCAGGCAAAACGCCCGTCTCCTTTTTAAAGGGGTGGTTTGGTTTGGTTTGGTTTAGATCCAACAGAAGGTCGCTTTGAAGATGTGCAAATTCTGCTTTTCCTTGCCGTCGCCGTGCGCCCCCCCCCCCTCCGCGGCCGTCCTCCGAGGTTTCCCTTTCGCTGCAATATTTACAAGGAGGAGACAACGCTGTGATCCTCCGCTTAGTCACTTTTATCACTAAATTAAGCATATAAATGACCTGCCCCACGCGCTTCTCCTTTCCCTTTTCCCTGACCCCCCCCTCCCCCGCCCTCCCAGCTCTGATCTCAGCCTGAAAGGAGCCTGGACGAGATAAGGAGAGATTGGATTCCTCGTGCGGAGCGACCGGGCTGCTTCTAAGGCAAGGAAACCAGCTGACAGCTCTGCCTCCCGCGCTCGGCCGGCTCCCCGTTCCTGGGCTGGCCACAGAGGCCTTCGAGGAACATCCCTGGACGGCGCTGCTTAGTCCGGGCCTCCTTCCAACTTCCCTCCAGTGAAGTGTGCGGTTGTGCGACTCGTCAAAGGCTCAGGGGTGAGAGCGGACTGGTGAAAGGACCTTTCCTTTAGGAAGAGCCCCGAAGCCCGGGTCTCGTCGGGCAAGTGAGGCAGGCAGGCACCCAGGTCCTTCTGTCCGCTCCCAAAAGAGATGCGGGGACGCTGTTTAGCGGGTGTCCCGGCGAAGGAGACTCAACCGCATCTTCAAATTCAGATATTCAGTCAGTGGAGGAGCCTCATAATTTCTAGCCACCGAGATAAGGCTCCGGAATATCCGAATAATACTAATATGTATGTGGGAGCGCTCTTTTTTTTTTCCCCTCCACTCCGTCGCCCCCTCCCCCGCGGTATTGAATTGCACCTTGGGCAACAGTGCAGAGTCCAGAATCTTAACTTCGCCCGACATATGTTTCCAGTAGATAAGTAAACAATCTGGACGTGAAATGAAAATTTTAATTAAGGCAGTAATGCTATTACACCTCAAGTGTGCAAATCCCATTGCATCGCAGTGTGACAATGGGTGGTGGAAAGCGCGCGGCGGGGGAGGGTGGGGGCCCTGGGACCACAAAGCCCCGGCGAGGGAGCCGCAGCCAAGCCGGGCGGTCGACGGCACCAGCTGGACGCAGCAGCCCCAGCTCTTCTCAGCCTTTCCTCTTCGGAGGAGGGCTCCTTCTCGGTTCTTGCTTTCCCCGGTCAGCCGAAGTCCCCTTTGGAAGAGGCCTTCTCTACCTCTTCGACTCCCGGACGAGGCTTTTGGTCTCTCTTCGGCAGACCCTACAAGGATCTGAACGTTTCTTGTTCAGTAGGTTCGGTGAAAGCTTGTTGGGTTCTATTGAAATATAAAGCATTTTGTCCCAATAAAACACGCTCAACAACAGACGCGCGCGCGCGCGCACACACACACACACACACTACACGCCCCCTCAAACTTAAACAGAATCCTGCCCTTGATGTATTTATAAAACACTCAAACTGCAGCAAGGGGTGTGAAACAAAACGAAAGTGTTTTTTTATTGGGGTTGGGTGTGCGGGACCGAGGCAACCCATGAAAAGGCTGGGAAAGTTACGCGACCAGAAACGAGGAAAGCCGGAAACTACCGAAGGACATCAAAAGACCTTCCGTAAAGTGGCCGGGCCGGGATCCCGCTTCCCGATACCACTTGGAAAGAGACTAAGGCGAATGCTCACACCTGTCTTCCTTGCCACTTTTTCTGGGGTCCTTGTTTCTCCGGGATGCCTCCAGATATAACACCTCTGCCCCCGACGGTGACTTTTGCCCTGGTTTCATTCCGATTCCTCTTCAACCCTCCCCTTTATTTCTCTGCCTTCTCTGCCCCACTTCGCCTCCGGACCTGCTTTCGGAACATAGGAGAGCCTGGAGTCTCCCTAGAACTGCCTGGTGGGAACGCCCTTTGAGTGAACTGAAGCTCCCCTAGTCAGGTGCTAGACGATTTCAACTCCAGGTGGACGCAGGAAGGGACGTGCCCGCTCGATCCCACCCTTTGTCGTAGAATTTGGAGAGCTCGAAGCGCGTGCGGAGGCGCTCGCAAAAACTTGGCTCCCGTGCGGCGACTCCCTCCTGGAAGAGAGTTTGCACTTTTACAGATCGCTTGGAGGCAGAAGCTCGTCGGGGGAATCGGCGTCGATGCCCGGACAGTTCCGCCTCTGGGGACGTGTTTCTTTTTTACCTGTGCACCCTTCCCCCACCCCTTTGAAGATGCGCCGCCAGATGTCTAATGCAAGATGCAACTAGATCAACGGAGCTGCTGCGCCTCCCAAGCTGACAGTTCTAGATGCCCTTTTTCCCAGTTCAAGGAGTGGCTCAAATGGCCTTCAATCTCCCTCTCCGTCCCTTCTTTCTTTGGTTGTCCGTCTGTGTCTGTCTGTCTGTCGTTCGCCCGCTCTTGCTCTCAGTTTTTCTTTTCCAAACACACACACACACACACACACACCTTCCTTTTGTTATTTTTGTTACTGGCCTTACTGTAAAATGTCTTCGAGGCATGACGTATTTAGCCTAGGGTGGAAAATTAAGATGCTGTTATTGATCCCCGGTTCCTCCTCACTCAGAGTTGTTCATATTGTGCGATCAAGAAAAAGCTGTACAAAACAAAAGCACAACCACGAATCTTTGTGATTTCCAGGTAACTTTCGGAATAGTTTTGACAGCGAGCAATTTACCCGCTTCTATGTCAATTGCCAAGACTTCTTCGCGTGGCCTGAAAAGTTTCTTGCTAAACGCTCTGTTCCCTTGATATCCTGCTCAGACACAGCAGCAAAGGTTAGCCAAGAACTGCGCATTTTCATCTGGGACTAAGCCAGCGGACTAAACTTCTTAGAAAAGATGAGAAAGCGCCAATGAGGGTCACGCCTCAATCACACCATGATTATGCCTTTCTAGGAATCCCTTTCTTCTTAAGGAAAGATGAGAGGGGAAAGAGGAGAGGAGGAGGAGAGGGAGCCTCTATCTTTGTTGCTGTTGTTTTCTTTTCTTTTCTTCTCTTCCTGGCTCTTTTTTCTCTCCCCTGTTCTCCAGATTTCCCACTTCTCCATTGAAAGAATTATTTGCAATCAGTTGCGTGTGGACAAGAAGGACACCTGCTGCAGTACATTTGCGCTTCAACTGATGCGCGATGCTATTTGTCACCCGCAAATATGACATTATTTTGTCCCTGATTGCAATGAATCCTAGGTTGTAATCTGAGGATGTAATCTTCAGCATTCTGCTTTCTCAGAAGTAAATCTATCCTCATTGAACGGATTTATTTGTTGGTAAGATTTACAACCAGTCTGTAAACCAAATTCGGATCTGAGGGCCATTCCCATCCATAACGCTCAGCCTTCCCCCCTCCACTGGCCACCGGTTTCAGAGAAACCTCCTTCTAGAAACGAGGGATCCCTCATTTGGGTCAGAGTGACTGTTGGTGGAACCCAACAGGTTTGTGGGGACTCTTTTTCGCAGGGACCTGCGCCTTCCAAACCAAAGCTGCATCAGAAGGCAAGCACCCCCACCCCACCCCCCTCTCCTAATCCATTTCAGCTCCCACCGCCCGCTAGTCATTTTCTTCACTTCAAAGGAAGCTCCCCCTCACCTAATCTCCAAATCTCCCCTTGCGAAATTCTAACAACTCTGTAGTTCCACCTCCAGCTTCCCCAGATATTCTCCCTGCCAGGTGAGGTCAGGGAAGATGATCTCCCCCTCCTAGATAGCCCAACACCCGACAGCTAAGAATAAAAGAGGGAGGGAGAAAAAGAGAGCAAGCAAAGAAAGGGCTGGTTTTTTAGGGTGCCCCTTCTCTGACAGGTGTGGTACTCCTCCTAACCCGGTCTTTTGTTTAATGATTTTTATGGGGGGAAAGGAGACAGTTGTGGATAAACAGGTTTGACAGGGACCCTCTTGACTTCACTCTTTCCTGCCTATTTAGTTAATATCTTCTTTCACTCTCTCACCTCCTTCTCTCTCCCCCTCTGCCCTTCTGATCTTTTGACATCAAAGTCAGTAATCTGTTCATTTCAGTGTCAAAGCAAACGTGTAGGTGTACACGCAGAGAGACATCTGCATGCATAAAAATAGCTGCACACCTGCAAACGAAGAATCCTATTGGAAGACGGAACTTGGGAAGAAATGAAAAAAAAAATGGTGGGGGCAGAAGGAGAGACGTTGAGGTGGACAGTAAAAATATATTGAAGCTCTTTTAATACCAACTTTCTATTATTATTTTTTAAATCAACTATAAAGAAAGTAATTCCTCTGCACATTTTTAGCACTTTGAAAGTGCCGGCTTCCGAAGCATAAAGGATTTTTGGGGACGCTCTTCAACAAAATCGTCTGGACCGTCTATCTTTTGGTATTAAATAAGCAATAAACGCCATTATAGAAACATTGTTAGTGTTGAGAATCGGATGCTTTTTCGTAATTCCTCACGAAGAATGCCGTGTAGCTAAACAAACCTGCATGCTTTTCCTCAAGCAGAAATGGCTCCGTAAAGAAGTAGGAGCACCTCCCTTGCCCTCTCTACCTCTTTGGCGGGACGTTCCCTCCAGCAAATTACAGCAAACGGCTAGGTAAGATGAACCCTGCCTCGCGGATGGTTAAATGGACGGAAAATTAACTGGCCGGATTGAAGAAAAGCTGCTTGGTGGCCAAACGCGTTTCAAGGAATTGCCCGCAAGAAAAGGGGGAACCATCCCCGCTTGGCCCAGAAGAATCGGGCTGCCAGTCGCATGGGCCGGGAGAAAAGCAGAGGCCCGGCCAAAACTGAGGCGGAGAGAAGCGAAGACCGACCGGCCCCTTGGGAGGAGGGGCGGGCAGGTGCGGGAGTCTCCCCGAGGCTTTTAGGAAGCGCCCCCTTTACTGCTCCGCCCTTGGGACTCTCCATCCCCGATCTGCGGAGTTGGAGAAGACCTCGAACGGCCGTCAGCCGCCTCCCTCGAGGCTTCGCCTTAAACCTAATCTCGATAGATGTTAAAGGACACTGAGCTATGAACGTTATCACAGGTCCTGACAGCTACTGTCAACTGGGGTTAAATCAGGCAGCCCGCCCGCCAGCCCAACCGGCTCGCCTGGCAGCTTCCCTTGGTCTCCCTGGCCGCGTGTCAACGTCGGAGTGTCCCACCATCCTGGTTCGGCGCTTCCTCCGACCTCGTCCCTGGTCGCGCCAGATCTTAATTGCGCCCGTTTGTAAGCGGGCTCCTGCTTCTTCTTCTTCTCCTTCTTGGTTTTTTTTTTTTTTTTTTGTCATGCTAAACAAGCGTGGCCCAGCCATCCTAACCTCGCTTTTCAAAGCCTCCCTCTTCGGTTCTTTTGTTTACCTTCGCCCCGATCCCTCAGTTATTTATCTGTCTATTCTTTATACTGCTTACCCTGCCATTCAGGTTCCGTGTATGTTAATTGTGTTGTGCCATTTAATTCTAACCGCGGTCTCAAAAGAGCACTTAATGAGAAAAACATCTACAACACGGATCACCCTCGCTATTCAACTCAGCCAGATGGACAACTGCGACCCTCTCTCTTCGCTCTTCCTCCCCCTTTCCCCCTTTTTAATGAAAACCCTTTCGGTAATAAAAGGAGAGAGACCTGATGAATAGAAGCGCCAAACACCGCTAATTGTTTGGGACAAGATGCTAATCTGTCCAGCTCCACTTTTCTTCCGACTCTGTCAGAGATTCTCCCTCCCCGAACTCCTCTTTGGGATTTTGGGAAAACTTCAACTGAAACGGGGGAGGGGGGGGCAAGAGGAAGGCTGTTGTAAAGCAGGATTCTGACTTGAGACAAGAGGAAAAGAAGAGCTTGCAAAAGGGCAAGGAAAGTCACTAAACCGAGGTTCCCCAAGGTCTCAACCAGCTTTCTCAGTATGAGAGTTTCTGAATGAGTTGGGCTATATTTCCCATTATCCATGGTTGCAAGGGCTGTCAACCAACCACCTTCCTACAGGCCTATATTGGATTAGGGAAAGATAGTCCACATTGACTGGAAACCATGACCGAGGGAAATTAAGGCTGCAGATCCAAACAAAATAACTAAAGCACAAAAAAAAAAAAAACCTGCTGCTTCCCTAATGGATACTTTCAATTAAACAAAATTACCTATGATCTTCCTTGGAAACCTTTAAATATGCATCTAATCCAGAGAGATGTGACATCAAAAAGGTAGTTTGCACATCCACAGAAGTGTTCCCATCCTGCAGAGCTGTAGCTAAAGTGACCCTTATCATGCCACCAAATCCACCTCCAACTTCGCCTTTTTTTCAGCAATCTCTACTTTCCAAGAAACCTTTAGCTTTTCCCACGTGGGCAGCTGTTTCAGTTTGTGAACAAATACAAATATGCTGGTGTCAGCACTTGGCTGGCCAGTAAGGACTATAAAACTAAGCAGAAACAATTGAGCTAGTTCTTAGAAAGGGGACCACAAGGAATTTTAGGGCTCTAGGCCAGAGTGGGAAGTTAGAAAATCAACACTCCCCCCCACCCCCCCAAAAAAGGCCACGGTAATATTGCCACAAGAAAACTATCCTACATGGATGGATTCATGAAGTCACCAAGAATCAAGTTTGACTCAGGAATATTGTATCCTTTATCTTTTTTAAAAAACATGCATTATTTATTTTACTTTCTGATGTGCTGGAAACATTTCAAGAACATAATCTTTCCATGGGGGGGGGGGGGAGTGAATATGAATGAATCTTGGATCTTAGTAAATGATTTTCTACTCCCCTTCCCTATTTCTACTAAGTCATCAGTTTTGTACACAGGCACCTAAGGGTAAGTCTCACTGAATTTAATGGGACTTACCTCTGATTAAAGATAACTCTCAGGCTTTTAAAGTAGATTTGGCCTCTTGTAAATCAGTTTTACTGGGACTAATACCCCTTTGGCACAAAAATGTGCTTCAGTTTTGGGCATACTTGCTTTAGAATAAAATCTGTACATAATCAGATAGATTTGAGGATGGGGGAGAGAATGTGCATATACTTAAGATATTTGGGGTTCCCAGGACATAAATCTATGCACAATTATTCAGAAATAAGTCCCACTTTCTCCTAGGGAATGTGTTTTAGTGCAATCCCTGTATGACAGATCACAAAAGGTGGAGATGAAGGACTCGTCTGACATTTCCTGGATCATGCAATACTGAAAATATATACTCAAGGGGCTCATATCAAGGAATGAAATAGAGACTTGGACTAAGTGAGTCACACTTTCTGGCTCATCTTCTATCCCCCCTTCTGTAATACAGGAAAAGATGTTGAAGAAGAACGAAGGTAACCTTAGAAATAATTGGCCACAAAAGTGTATGTATGTATTCATACAAATATATGTGCATGCTCTGCACAGCACACGTGCCATAGGAAACAGATTTTAAGAAGGTGAGCAGAATTCACCCAGAGGTTCTCCATCACTGACATTGATTCAGGCACCAGCTAGCTCAACTCAGTATAACTGTGCGGGAGAACTTGCCAGTGGATTATGCCCAGATTTCAAAACTCTCGAATCCTGTTTTAGGTTCTTGACATTTCCTTACTTTTCTGTAGAGCTACTGTTGTGCAGGATGTAAAGCCCAAGACCTTGGCAAGTCAAAGGAAACCTTTAAGTTTTCGACTTTCTTGCATTCCATAAAGCTTTTACATGAAAGATCATGAGAACTGGAATGGGATTCACAAAACATAGTTGACCGGTTGCACGACAGATTGTCTTTATTCAAAATGCCTTTTTTTTTTTTTTTTTGTTCAACAAATGAACAGAACTGACGAGGTAAAATCCTTTTGGATACATTGTCTCCCCAATACACTTTAATCCATATTAGTTTATCACCATGTTACTCTTTTTTAAAAATTATTTTTATTCTCTTTTTATTTAAAAAAGAAAAAAACTACAGTCTGACATCATAGCTGACATTCTGTCTAAAGTAAACTTAGGCCTACTTGCACTTATTCACACAAATCGAAAGACTATCTGTTTAAAATTAAACAAATACTATCATATTATGTTTGAAATATAAAACTTTTAACCCCCCTTTAATAACTCTAAAGAGTCATTGTGTTATTTTAATCTTTCTGACATGAAAAGCAATGTTATCTATTAGTGCTGGATGATAAAATATAGATATATAGAATATATATATATAACACAGCTAAGTCTTGATTTTAATGTGCAAACGAAAAAAAGGTAGGGTATCATTAGGTTAGAACAGTTCTGGGGTTTTAAAAATTAAAGTCCAAATAACATTCAATCATACAAACTCATTAACATTAATAAATAAATAAAAAATCAAAAGGTTTGTTGTTGACCTTTAGCCAAAAGGGCAGTTAAAAGTTTGACACATTTACAAGTTGTACAAGTTTTGGGCCAATCTGAGCCCCAAGTGCAGAAAGCAAGGAAAGAAAGTTTTCGGTAAGACTGTGAGATTTTTTGGATTTTGGATTCTAAGGTCTTGGTGTCCCCCCACCAGCCCACCCGAAGAGTCTCATAGTCTTTGCCCAGGTGGAAGAGATTTCCCCAGGGCATCTTTCCATGCCCAAGTGGCTTTCGGTTAGGCGGATTGTTTGTTTCTGGAGTACGGTATGGTACATGCACAACGATCGGTTTCCGATTTCTTCCTTTGGCCAGTCTCGCTGGCCCCATACAGATTCCAGTCGCCTGCAATGTGTGGGACTGCCAGTGAGAGTTTGGTTTGGGTGTTACATGGCTGTAGCGTGCGCTGAAGAATAGGGGTCTATTCCAGTCTTGGTCATGCCCGGGAATAATATGTAGGCAACAGGAGGCTGCAAACTGGACGCAGACCAAGCCGTACAGTTACAAGGCACCACGTAGCCTGGGTTGGTTGGCGACGGGTGAGTGTGGGTGTGCTGGCTCGGGCAACTCAAGGTGCCAAAAGCCCCATTCTGGTATCCCAAGGTTGAGGCGTAGGGCAGAGTGCTGGTAGCTAAGGTGTGGGGCACCTCGGTCATCTTCTGGATGGCGCTGGAGCTGAACTGGCTGGGGTCAAGTAAAGAGTAAGGTGCGGAGGTGGGGGGCAGGAAGGCCCTCGCCTTCTCCGGGGAGCTGAGCAGAGAGTCTGTGGCTGCCACGGGGAGCCCTGCCGCCTTGAGGGGGTCGGTATCCCCGAGGTAAGGCAAAGGGAAGACATACCTGTCCTTCTTGAGCAAGTTCTTAGGCTTGCGGCGGGGCCGGTACTTGTAGTCGGGATGCTCCTTCATATGCTGGGCGCGCAGCCTCTTGGCTTCGTCTATGTAAGGGCGTTTCTCGGCCTCGGACAACAGCTTCCACTCGGCCCCGAGGCGCTTACTAATCTCCGAATTGTGCATTTTAGGGTTCTCCTGGGCCATCTTCCGACGCTGTCCCCGGGACCAAACCATGAAGGCGTTCATGGGGCGCTTGATGTGATCGGAAGGCTTGGACATGGTGCTGCGCGGACCGTCTGGCGCCTCCAGGAGCAGCCGCCGCTCGCTGGTACGCCCGTACGCTCGCCGGCTCCGCTTCCCCGCCTGCCTTCCAGCCAAGGCCGCCGCCGCCGCCGCCTCCCTCTCAGCTGATCATACCAGGTCTCCCAGCAATCCAGTCCCCTCCGAGGTGCCCCGAGGGACGGCGAGCCCAAGACGGAGGCGGGCAAGCCAGGGAGTCTCCGGGCCTCGCCCGGGATGGCGCGCTCTCCCGAGGCTCTCGCTGGGGATTTCCCTCCCTCACCCCCGTCGAAGTTGCAGGCGCTCGGGTGCCGCGACGGCGGGGCGCGAAAGGCGGCCCCGAGGAGGCAAGCGGAGGAGGCAAAGTGGAAGCCGAAAGCCAGCGCTTGGAAGGCGAGCCTGCTTCGGACGGCGCGCAAGCTGACGAGGGCTGCGAGCGGGGCGTTCACTCTCCCCAGCCGGCGGGCCCAATCAGCGGCCGTTAAGCGGCAGCTCGAGGGAAAGGCTACCTTCGGAAAGGCGAGGAGCGAAAAAAGAGGCGGGGGAGGGAGGGAGGGAGTCGGGGGGCGAAGGGAGAAGAAATCACTAAAGACTCGGGATTAAAGGAGCCGCTTTTGTTCGACGGCGCACTAATAGCGGCAGCCAATAAAACGCCTCACGCCCCCTCGTTTGGGGGCGGAGTAGGAGGGGGGGAAACGCCGGGGCTGCGAGTGGGGGGCGGAGGGAGACGAAAGGGCTGGATTCTAATCCTCTCCTTTCTTGCGGAGGGAGGGGGCGGGGGGGAAGAGAGAGAGAGAGAGTGTGTGTCACTTTATCAATGGGGACAGCGCACGAGTCAAGGGCA
This sequence comes from Pseudonaja textilis, assembly GCF_049901715.1. Classification (NCBI taxonomy): domain Eukaryota; kingdom Metazoa; phylum Chordata; class Lepidosauria; order Squamata; family Elapidae; genus Pseudonaja; species Pseudonaja textilis. The sequence goes on along the minus strand of NC_141993.1, from coordinate 54,611,667 downwards.
AAGGCGCACCGCGTTTCCTTGGCGCTCGTCTTCCCTCTCCCCGGATCCAGCCGGGCTGGAAGAGGGGCGCGGGGGGAGGGCGGGGAAGCGGGGAGACCGACAACAGGAAGCACGCGGGGCATCGAAAGTGAGAGCAAACCAAGAGGAGCGAGCAGCGCCCCTAGTTCTTCTTCTCTCTCTCCCTCCCTCCCCCCTTAACCCCCCCCCTCTCTCTCTCTTCTCGGAGCCACCTAAGTTCGGGCCGGACGGAACCAGGCGAACGTTAATAGACCGGGCAGGGCTGGGAAGCAAAGGCGGCGACACTTCCTTCGGAGAGCTCTGACAAACGGGGAGAGAAATGGGTCGGTATTCCCCTCCCCCTCCCGCTTCTTCCGAAGAATTTGCTACAACGGAGGGCAAAGGAGGGAACCCACTGAAGAAATCCAGTCCCCGCTCAAAGGGACGCCGCGAAACTGATGAAGACGCTTTTTTGTGGCGGGTTTCTCTCAGTTGCCCCCATTTCAAGAGCTAACCTTTCTTTCTTTCTTTCTCTCTCTCTCTCTCTCTCTCCCCGTTCTGGGGTTTTATTGTTATTTTCAAGCTATTAAAGATCGGCTTCTAAGAAAACGAAATACCCATAGGAGCCCTTTCTCCCTTCCACGCCTGTTTTCTTTGAATAATTGCTGCCTAACGCAAAATGCCCTTGGGCTTGGGGGAAAATATTTATTAAATGGAAACCATTTCCCTGAAATCCCCGAAGAGGCCGGATTCTTTTAAGGGCGTATTGGCTTTGTGCACCTGCTTAGTTTTAAACCGGTCCAAAGGCGGCCTTTTCTCTTATTTTTGCCCTTAAAGAGATTTTTTTCCCCAATAATTCATAACAACACAGACTCCAGTTGGCGGTCTCGGGTTTTTGTTTTTAATAGATGGTTTTCTAGCTCTACCCCCCCAAAAAAAAAAAACCCAAAAAAGATGGGTTAAAAAAGCTGCGACCTGCTACCCTGTTTCGCAAGGCGACGTGCATTTCCCACTTAAAAGAGAAGAGGGATTGGGTAGGTATTTGGTAAATTGAGCCATCTCCGCGTTCTTTCTTTCGATTAAGTTTCGAAGCATACACAACACAGACTCTTTATAGTCAGTGTCCATACACGCTCCTACATACAGTTATAGGGAAACCTTATGAGCAGGGTAGCAGGTAAGAAAAGGGGTGGCTTTGCTTTCCTTTCGATCATCAGCAAAGAAGGAACCAAATTTGCTATCCCCACCCCACCCCTAATCTCTCCTGCCGCCGACCTTCTCCAGATCTCGGACCCCTGGATTTGGCAGGACCTGGGCGCCCTCGACGGGAAGCGGAGCTTTTTCTTCTGAGCACTCCAGCTTCTTTCGGGAACCGCACTGTCCGCCAGGGCCGCCGGCTTTCTCCCATCTCCTTTGAAGTTCTAGTCTTAAGTAGACAACCCAAATTCCCGTTTAGGGGCCCGGCAAATATGAGCTGCGAGTCGTTCTCCGCGCTTGGCAGCCGAGAAGGTAAATAGATTGATTGGAAAGAGTTGCAAAACACGAGTCATTTTTCAGCCAGATGCATTTTCCGTCTCTGCCCGGGGGCGCTCAGTGCTTGCTCCCCAAGGTATATTTAGAGGTTACATACGTACGCCAGACAAATGCCTGGTTCATGCATATGAAAAGAAGTCGTGCTTTGCAAAGTGTACCGGTATGTGCGGAAGCGGTGTGTGCGTCTCCAACATAATCACTTCGATTCTTTTTCATCTCGGCTACACGTTACCCACCCAAGTGGGTGGAGTGGAGGGTAGTATTCCGGCCTCAAACCATGACATCCCCAATTTTGAGTTGACTCCAAGGACAGCTGTCGATTGTGTACATGGATGTCCCTGGAATGGAGTTCTATTGATAGGACAACTTAACAATGTTAAAAATGGCTTTCTGTTCGCTTATATGTCTGTTTTGAGTGGGTGTTAGTAACCACGGTTTTTTTTTTTTTAATGCAAGTGGAACCTGACTTGAAATTCTTGCCTCCAGACCAGAAAAGCTTCGTCTTGTCTCCCTGTAGCGATACACGCCCATACATACATTTTCCAAACACACCGTAAAGCTCCCGCCCCGCGCCTAAAAGAGAAGCACAAAAGGTCTGTATAAGGCGCGTTTCTTCTTCTCCTCTGCGCTTCCTTCTTCAGAGGCGCCAATAGCTACAAGCGCGCAAAAAAGCACCTGTACTTATGAACAGTGTGGTAGCAAAACCTCGCCTAGCAGCCCCATTCAGAGTCTTTTCTCCAAAAAGGAAGCGATCTCTCAGCGGAAGAAAAATCCGAGCATGCGATCAAAAGCGTCCGATTTTAAATGGATCTAACTTTCAATTTAAATGCGCGTACGCGTACATTCATCTGCCGCGCGCGTGCTCTCTTGGCCGACTCAAACTCCTGGTTTGAGAGATTATCAGTTAGAGATCTCCGAAATTCATTTTTAGAGTTTTCACTACAGCTGACATTGTAAAACCCTGAATAAAAGCGGAATACACGGTGTTATAGTAGCCTAAAATGGGATTTTGTGTGTGTGTGTGTGTGTGTAAAGAATCACAGCCCCACTATTTCCCGGAAGGGTTTTGGAATGGGATTCCAGTTCGCAGCAGCTCTAGAAGCGGGGGGATGAGAGCGCGCAGAGAAGCGCTCACCTGTTTCAAGCATCACAGAGTGAGAAGCACCCAACAAGAGATGCACACATCTCTTGTTTGTCTTGCCTTTAACCACTGGACAAACATTTTCAGTGGGGCATCGGGGAGAAAAAAGCAATTTGTCCCTCTGGCATGAAACTTTGGTTTGTCTTCCTTTCGAAAACTTCTCTGCGTCCATTCCACCAAGGAATAAAGTACTGCTACTGATCCTGAAACCGAGCGACTTTCTCCTCTACCATTTAAGAATCCCGATAGGTGGAGTCATTCAAGAGCAGCCCTACTCTTGCTCACAGCAGCCTTCCAGGCATCCATCCAGCTGACACTGGCGAACTCCCAGTGTCAAACAAAATATTGCTGTCTCGGCAAATCCCTCACTCTGCCTTCATTTCTTCATCGGTAGAAGAAGCGATAAATTCTGAGATGCATTCTGGAAGAAAACCAAAACAACCAACCTTTTGCAAAAAGAAATGAAAACGGCCTTACCCCGATTCATGACAAGAGTAAAAGGTTGGGTGACTGGCCAGAGGGGCTATGCTGGGATAATCAGACTTCTTAGCGGGGCCCCGCTCCCTCCCCTTCTCTCCTTCGGGATCTCCCAAGGTGTATTGCTCCTTCTTCTTCCAAATCTTCAAGTTCCTTCGGGATCTCTCCACCCGCTGAGGCTCAGAGGCACAGGCTGTTCCCGTTTTTTCGGGGGGTGGGGGGGAGCAGGTCGGGACTCTTAAGAGATCAGGTTGGGCACTGTGGAAATCGGATATAATTTGGGGAATGGGAGGCTCCGTCGGGATCGGGCACCCTCATCATTGGAGAAGATATAGTTCCTTCTTTCCCAGAACTCACAGTCTTTCTATTTACCAAAATATCTTCTCATAAAAAATGCTAAGCATCGCTATCGGCCGGACGGAGCTTCCAGTTGGGACCGCAAATGCAGCTGGTGCCATTTTGCCCCCCGGACAAGAAAAGTCCGGCCTCTGCTTAAGTGCCACCTCGATAGCGGACCATCAGGGCGACCAATCGCTTGGGAAAGAAAGCCACGCTTTGTTAAATATTTCGCCGGCTACGGAAGAGAAGCTTTCAGATAGCTCCATCACTGTTTGGACTATCGAAGGAGCGAGGTGATAACTTCTGAGGAGACGGAGGAATTAAAGGTCCAAGTCCTAAGAACACATGCTCGCCACATACATACCTTCCCTCACCCCGCCCGTTCTCTCCCTCTCTTTCACACCAACGCTCTTCAGAGGTGACATAAAATACTTCTGGCTTTGGGACATCTATACCTGCTGCCAGTTGTGAGAGGATGGAGGTTGGGTTGTGTGTGTGTGTGTTAAAATCTTTCAAATTATGGTCCCAAGTTATTGCAAGATTCCTTAAAATGGGCTCCTGAATAAAATTCTAATGAGGAAATCCCAAAATAAGTGCCAGAAAGAGGGAGAGAACCTAAACATATCAGGGATCTTAAGAGGTAAGGCTAAATAAATGCTACACCTGATGATTCACCTTCGGGGGTCTTCATTTGAAAACAGTCAACAAGTTGGTTAAAAGTCACCAGTCAAATGGTCAAATGTTAGTCCGAATTCTTAAAATTTGATTCCAAGCTCACCACTACCACCACCCTGATAAAGGACAGGAACAACCCAAGAGACTTGCCAGCAAAATGAACTACTATGAAAAGGAGCAACCAATTTCCTCTCTGTCCTCAGGTATCTCCGTATGCTGGGACAGATTGGTTTTTCTCCCAGCCTGATTTAATTACTTGAAGTTGCCTTTTCAGAACAGGGACTCGAGTGCCTGAAAGTTATTGGTACTGAGAGATGAACAACTTTGTTGTAATGCTGGGACTGAATGGCATTCAGCAGAAACCTAAACATGCATTAAAGGCCACAGGCAAGGATGTTCATGCATTTGCAAGTGAGCTGGGTTGTTTCAAGCTCTCCTTTCAAAATGCTGCATCAGTAGCTTTGTAAACCTAATATATGAGATAGACTCATTACATGCAAAGCAAGATAGTTCAAGCCGTGATTTGTCATAATTGAGGTGATTATGGCTTACAGCTCATGAAAAACCCAAATCCACAATCTCAGAAAATTAGAATATTACATGCAATCAATAAAACAAGGATTGTACATAGAACAATATCAGATCTCTGAAAAGTATAAGCATGCATATGTACTCAGTACTTGGTTTGGGCCCCTTTTGCAGCAATTACTGCCTCAATGCAGCGTGGCATGGAAGCTATCAGCCTGTGGCACTGCTGAGGTGTTATGGAAGACTTCAATAGAGGCCTTCAGCTCTTCTCCATTGTTCGGTCTCATGTCTCTCATCTTTCTCTTGGCAATGCCCCATAGATTCTCTATGGGATTCAGGTCAGGCAAGTTTGCTGGCCAATCAAGCGCAGTAATCCCATGGTCATTGAACCAGGTTTTGGTGCTTTTGGCAGTGTGGGCAGGTGCCAAGTCCTGCTGGAAAATGAAGTCAGCATCCCCATAAAGCTCATCTGTGGAAGGAAGCATGAAGTGCTCCAAAATCTCCTGGTAGATGGCTGCATTGACCCTGGACTTAATGAAGCACAGTGGACCAACACCAGCAGATGACATGGCTCCCCAAATCAACACAGACTGTGGAAACTTCACACTGGACTTCAAGCATCTTGCAGTGTGTGCCTCTCCATTCTTCCTCCAGACTCTGGGTCCTTGGTTTCCAAATGAGATGCAAAAGTTGCTCTCATCAGAAAAGAGGACTTTGGACCACTGAGCAACAGACCAGGTCTGTTTTTCTTTAGCCCATGTAAGACGCTTCTGACATTGTTTGTTGTTCAGCAGTGGCTTGACAAGAGGAATACAACATTTGAAGCCCATGTCCAGGATCCATCTGTGTGTGGTGGCTCTTGATGCACTGACTCCAGCCTCAGTGAAAGTCCCCAACACTTTTGAATGGCCTTTTCCTGCCAATTCTCTCCAGGCTGCGGTTATCCCTGCTGCTTGTGCACCTTTTTCTTCCACACTTTTCCCTTCCACATAACTTTCTATTAATGTGCTTTGATACAGCACTTTTGGAACATCCAGCTTCTTTTGCAATTACCTTTTGAGGCTTTTCCTCCTTATGGAGGGTGTCAATGGTGGTTTTCTGCACAACTGTCAGGTCAGACGATTGTGATTCCTACTGAGAGACCATTTAAAGGCCCATGAACCCTTTGCAGGTGTTATGGCTTAATTAGCTGATGAGAGTGGGACACTTTGAGCCTAGAATATTGAACCTTTTCACAATATTCTAATTTTCTGAGATTGTGAATTTGGGGTTTTCTTGAGCTGTAATCCATAATCACCTCAATTATGACAAATCACAGCTTGAACTATCTTGCTTTGCATTTAATGAGTTTATCTCATATATTAGGTTCACCTTTTACTTTGCATTACTGAAATAAATGAACTTTTGCATGATATTCTAATTTTTTGAGTTTTACCTGTATATATGATATATGATAACATAAAATTTTTATGAGATTTTATATATATATATATATGCATGACAATTCCTCTTCACTCAATGTGGTCCGGGCAGGCCAAAAGGTGGGATACTCATGTTCTAAGGGAAAATGCCATGTAGGTTTATGCACAGTATCTCTGTCTCTCTGTCTCTACCCCTCATTTCCCAAATAAACTTATAAGCAAATCCATAAAGAAGTCTGGAATTCAGTTCTTCCACTAATTGGATTTGTTTTTAACTGGTATGCCACTCAGAGTAATCATGAGTAAGGCAGATTATAAATGTGATTGACTGAAAAATAAATAAATAAGTCAGCTTTTGTAACATTCTTTCTAGGCAGTCTGTTTTTATAGCTTTTTATTTATTCCCTTTCAGGATCAGTACATGTAAATGAACCCTTGTCTTTGGAAGGCCACAGATAAAATTTCAAAATTAAATCTTCTGAAACTAACTAGGTCTTCGGTTTGATCTACTTACTTGATATTCACAGATGGAGTATTCACAGACATTTATTCAACTAACAGATACAAATAGGATTGGACTGGAGATAGTACCAACAATTAACTCAATAAAATTTTTCTTACAAAGGAGACCTAGAACTGTATAATATGATCTCAAATAATTCATAATTCCAAAGCAAGGTATTTCAACATCTGCATAAACTTTGAACTAAAGCAGCCTTCCTGCAAAAGTCTAAGTAAGAGGTTGTGCAATGTGCATCCATCCTTGCTCTAGTTGGCCTCTCTATGGCTTTCACTACCATTAACTATGGAATCCTTTTGGAGTAGCCTAGAGAACTGGGCTGGGACGGATGATTTTGTGCTTGTTTGCATGACATTTTAATAATATGTCAATATGGTGGATTTTTAACCAATAATTTAAAAGCCGTGACTATAATTTTCCAGAGACTTGGTCCCATTAAACTGAGTTAAGTTTAATTTCAGGATTGTGAATATATTCAGGATTCTACTAGGAAAAAAACATTTAATTTATTTAGAAATAACTTATGTCCTGTTAATATTATATTTGTTAGTAGTTTTTTGCTGTCGTTAATCATGAAATCTTGACATCACAAATAATTTTTACATGATAGTTTGCAGCCATAAAAATATAGTTAGCACCATTTCCTATGAAAAATTCAAATAACTTCACTCAAGATATAATTCTGCTTCTAGCACATTGTATTTTTCCAGTAGTGTTCTAGTTACAATGTTTTGATTTTTGGAAAGTATGATTCTCTTAAATAACATCATTGCAGGAATACATGGGAATCTATTCCAATTACTGTATTTCCTTCTTCTGAACTTTAAATTTGTTTTAAAAGATGTGTATGATGATTTATCATGTTTTAAAATAAGAGATATTGAGAAAAACTTATGCAAGAAGTAGACTGCACTTCAAACTTAGCAAGCTTATTGAGATGATTCACAGCCTAGTTAACTGAGATCTTAAATATGTTCATGTAAATGTAAATTATTTGAAACAAAGGGATAATTTAAAGTTTAGAGTTAGGACAGAATCCGGACAGGTAACCTTTGTGAAACAAAATGAAATGAAATTATTTAATTACTGATCAGCTTTGTTCTCCTTTAGAAGAATACTTTGATTGCATAAAGTAAACTTCAATATATCAGCTATTAGATCCACAAGAAAACCAGCCAACTACTAACCATTAACTATAAGTAAAAAAATATACAAATAAAAGTAGGTTTAGTTGGAGAATAATTAAAATCACAAGTACTTATAAGCAGGAAATATTGTATGGTCTAACTGCCTGTGAGTTATCCAACTGATTTGGGGTTCAGTTCTCATGATGACCAGCCAATACCAGTAAGGAAGTGTAAACATGATTCCAGCAGCATCTTTTATGTTTCCTAAAAGTGGCACTGAGAGTCCTTCTGTTACTGAAGGTAATGTGTAGCAGTCATGATTAATAATCACAATAACCTTATACTTCATGTTTATGTCTAGAGGGACACAATTCAGCAGAAATAGCAGCCATTCAAAGAAAAAGTTAAAGCCAGTTTTATAAGCTTTCAAATGAAATGCCTTTTCTAAATAATGTGTTGTTGTTCTTGTTGTTTCCAACTCATTTAAGCCAATTAAGAAGGAAGCTCATTAACTACGCTAAGAAGAAAGGTGAAAAACTGTGGTATAGCCAAGAAAATGGCCCCTGATCGAATTCATATTTTTGGAGACTTCAATTTAAGATGACTATCTAGAGAAAATCATAATAGATGAGTTATTGGGCAAAGGCAACCTTTTCCATGTAGCTGCAAACATATCCAAAGTCAATACAATTTCAAAACACATCCTATAATACTTATACTAATAGTAGCTGCGAAATGTTTGCAGAACAATCTGAGACATCTTCCTTATAAGCCATTGTTGCTTCAAATATCTTCAAACTACTGAATGAGCGCAAAGGGATGTTATTACAATTGAACCAGTCCTACACTATACAGTACATGTTTTGGGGAGGAAAGCAATAACATTTGGAGGCTATTTTTCTTTGTCTTCCCTATTTCTGTAAAACCAGCCAATCACATTCATCAGAAAACTTTATGTTCTATAATTAAGATAAGTTTGCAGTTAGGATAGCATGGCAACTGCTGTTAGTTGATTTATTAAAAATCACATTTCTGTGGTTGTGCTCATACGATCATTGTAATCTTGTTGAGTAAATGATGGTCAATACTTTAAAGTAACAACTCTGATAGGCATCCAGGGAGTCTTTGATTGTGGATAGAATATCAATTGTGAACTATTATTGATAATATTCCTTATCCAACTATTTTTGCTGCAATTGTTTTAGCTTAAAATGTTTAGGAAGAAATTCAATTACATTGTTAGTTTTCATGCCTAACCATATTATGGGCTATCTTACAATTTGGGAAAATGGGTTTTTAATAGTTCATGCTTTGAGATTATCAGAAAAGATACTTCTCTAAGTACCTCTTTTATAGGAAACATAACATCTTACAAGGGTGTGTGTGTATGTATGTATGCATGTGTGTGTATGTATGTATGTATGTATGTAAGTAACCACAAACCCAAACTCTGGCTCAGATACGTAGATGACACCTTCATAATCTGGCCACATGGGAAAGAAAAACTGAACAACTTCCTCACACACCTCAACAGCCTACACCCCAAAATACAATTCACCATGGAAACAGAAGCCAACAACCAACTTCCCTTCCTAGATGTCTTGGTATACAAAAGATCCAATGGCTCCCTAGGACACACCATCTACCAGAAGAAAACACATACTAACCGCTATCTACATGCACTCTCACACCACCACCCAGCACAGATCAATTCCGTAGTCGAGACACTCATCTCCAGAACAAAATGCTTAGCCGATGAACAACACCAAAAAACCGAACTACACACTCTCACCAACGTACTTGCAGCCAATGGATTCCAAAGAAAGAAGATTACCCACCTAATCCAAAAAGAAACCCCAACCAAAATCCAAGACAGAGAACAAGAAAATGGCAAAGCCCTCCTCCCATATATAAAAGGCACTACAGACAAAATTAGCAAGATCCTCCAAAACACAACATCAAAACAGCATTCTGCACAAACAGAAAAATATCCACCATCCTAAGAAACCCCAAAGACAAAATCGAATTAGAAAACCAAGGAGTATATGAAATCCCCTGCACTGCCTGCCCTACCACATACATTGGACAAACTAACAGAAGAATAAGTGCACGCATTGAAGAACATAAGAACTCAATCAAAAAGAAGAAACGACCTCTTCCCTGGTCCAACACCTCAAAGCCACAGGACATGAAATTGATTTTAAAAATACCAGAACTATCGCCAAAACCGAACACTTCAACAGCAGAATAATCAGAGAAGCCATAGAGATAGAAAAACGCCCACACAGCATGAACAAACGAGATGACACCTCCCGCTCTTCCAGCCATTTGGAAACCCGCCTCATGAACAGACGAGTACCTAACATGAAGAAGGACACCAGACCCACACCCATGAGAGCTACACAAGATGCCACCACCACACTTCCATGTAGAAAACAGACTCCCACCCACTCAGAAGATGAGACACGACCATGGACCAGAAGCTGCACGGCAGCTGCATCACTACCCCCAAACCCCTCCGAGCCATACATGAAGCAAACCGACACCCACTGCAGAAGGACCCGAACTCGAAGCCAAACAGCAAGATCACAACTCACCAGCTCAAATCCCCCAGCAACTAAGACTAACCTGAGCACAACCAAGCCCCCCACCTGAACAGAACACGCTCCAACCAATCAGAACACGGCTAACCCCCAACCAATCAGAACACAGCCAAACCCCTACCAATGAGAACACACCCCCACCCAATCAGAACACAGCCAAGCCCCCACCCAATCAAGTCCCACCCCCACTGGCAGTTAAAAGGAGGAAGCAGCTGCAATCTCACATTACTCTGAGAAGCACAGAGCCAGAGACAGAAGCCTGAAGATGATGAATGAGACTTCATCGAAACGTTGCCTAGATACTTTGAATCTTACGCGGGAGAAAACCCGAACAATCAAAGATCCATATTTATATATATATATATATATATATATATATATATATATATATATATATATATACACACACACATACATACATACATACACACACACACACACACACACACACACATACAGAATACAGAAGCCTGAGGATAGCAGATGAGATTCTGCTGAAACGTTGCTACAACTTTAAAAGCACTATAATGACGTGGGAAAATACCTGAACAAAGCTGAATACCATACATGTAAGTACCCGTGAAAAATTAAGAAAATATGTATGTATGTATGTATGTATGTATGTATGTATGGCATTCAGCTTTGTTCGGGTATTTTCCCACATCATTATAGTTGTGCTTTTAAAGTTGTAGCAATGTTTCAGCAGAATCTTATCTGCCATCATCAGGTTTCTGTATAGTGTTCATCTGTGGGTCAGACTTTCACAGCAGTTTCAGTTTTAAATTTGGGGCTAGCCTTCTGCTGTGCCAGAATGGTTTTTTCTTCATCCTGATTGGTTGGGATACCTCCAGCTCAAACACACCCCAACCAGGCACCCAGATGAAACCTAGCTTCCTAATAAATGATAGCCGTCCATTTACTTGGAGCCAAGCCGCACTAAAAGCCTCCAATACAAGAAACACAATGTTGCCAGCCAATCAGGACAAAAAAAGCCACAAAACAGACAGAAGATATTAGAAACACCAATCAAGCAGAACACACCAACTCCAAGACCAGTAAGCACAGACCAAGACTCCCAACCAATCAGGATGAAGAAAAAACCATTCTGGCACAGCAGTAGGCTAGCCCCAAATTTAAAACTGAAATGGCTGTGAAAGTCTGACTCACAGACGAACACAATACAGAAGCCTGATGATGGCAGATGAGATTCTGCCGAAATGTTGCTACAACTTTAAAAGCACAACTATAATGACGTGGAAAAATACCAGAACAAAGCTGAATACCATACATGTAAGTACCCGCAAAAACTTAAGAAAACACATATACATACATACGTGCATGCGTGCTTGTGTGTGTGTGTGTGTGTATGTGTGTGTATGGCTTTATGGCATCATACACACACACACACACATATAATGGCCCCATTTATGAAATTACCCTTTTTGCAAAAAGAAAAGAAATTGTCTAGTTTAAAATTTCAAACACTGTCAACTGTTATTTTTCCTTTTAATTTTCCCTCTGTTTTAAGTGACCCTTTGCTAGTCACCCAGTCTATGTTAGGTTTTCTGTTAACTGTTTGCTTTTATAATTTTGTTTATATAATTATTGTATGTTCCATTTCTGTATCAACTCATTTTGGTCAGCCTGGTACGTAGAGGAATAAAAGATGGACAGAAGGATTTTTTTCTTTTTTAAAAAAGCAAATAGAAATCCCGTGATACCTTTCTCCATTTGCTTAAGGCTGTTGCATATTATTATCCCTCTTCCATTCTGCCCTCCTTGCTTGGCTATAAAACCCAAACTTGGGGATTAGGGGTTTCTCATTTAAGAGCTTATTCCATAATCCTACTGCTCAGAAAATATCTTTGCTATTTCTAGCTTTTCTATTAATATTCCATGATACTTAGAACATAACATTTTATTTAATATATTGGAAGCATTATGATATAGACAGTAGAAATGGATAAAAATATGTTGATGTGTCACTAGCCATGCTGCTGAATTCTTCAGAACTAAACAGAAATACATGTGTCACATATTACCAGTACAGAACATCTACAAGAAATTGCTGACCACTGCATAGATGACAAGTGATAGCCTACCTATTTGGATATTTTTGAATTTCTATTATCTCTGTAATAATCCATGGGGGAAATCTGTCACACAGCTACAAGATGTTGGTATTACTTGGTTTATTTTATGACTTAATCTCTGTTACTTGGGTTCAGTCAAGGCTATCTGTGTTTTTTTTTAAAAAAAAATACTTTAAGGTTCTTTTTTATGTTATTTCAGAATAACAAATTAATATATACCGTTCCAGACAAATGGTTGTCTAATCTCCTCTTAAAAGCTTCCATTGTTGTAGCACCCACAACTTCTGGTGTGTTGGAGAATAAGTTGACCCCCTCTTCTTTAGGCAACTCCTTAGTTATTGAAATAATGCTATCATGTCACCCCGAGTTTCTTTTCATTAAACTAGACATACTCAATCTCAGCAACTCCTCTTTATATGCTTTAGCCTCCAGTCCACTAATCATCTTTACTATTCTTCTTCTTTACTTTTCTAGAGTCTTAACATCTCTTACATTGTGACAACTAAAACTAGAGACAATATTCTAAGTTGGTCTTAGCAAGACATTATAAACTGGTATTAACACCGTGTAATCTTGATTCTATACCTCTGTTAATGTTGCCTAGGACTGTGTTGGCTTTTTTGGCAGCTGCTGCAGCACACTGCTGACTCATATTTAAGTGATTGTCCAGTAGGACTCCAAGATCCCTGTCACAATTACTACTATTGAGCCAGGTACCACCTATACTATACTTGTGCATTTGTTTTTCTTACCTAAATGTAGAACTTTCCTTTTTTCACCATTGAATTTCATTTTGTTAGATAGTGCCCAGTGTTCAAGTCTGTCAAGATCCTTCTGTATCTTAAACCCATCTGCTGGGGTGTTGATTATTCCTGCCAGCTTGGTGTCATCTGCAAATTTGATGAGTTCTACATTTCATTCTACATTCTTTGGATGTTCCAGTTTGGTTTCACAGTGGCAATTTATTTTCTTACATTTCCTCAGTTCTTTGTTTGTGGAATTTATCATTAATAAAGGATAGCAGTCATTATAACTCACCCACTGTTCTGAATCTTTCTACCAAGCTTTTTTTGTTTACAGTATTTCTCATTCTGTCTATCAGATAGCAGTCCTCCTTTGAACTGATACTTTTCTTGCTCTAGTTATATAAATTATGGTATATTTATTCATCTATTGTTTACATCACTTATTTTATCCCTTTGTGTTCACACACATACTTGGGATACACCTGAAGACAACATTTATTGTCACAATTAGTTTCAGATTAGCTTTGAAGAATCTAAAACCCAGTTTTAGTAGCTAGTGAAATATCAGCACATATTTACTGTTGATATTACCTATAAGCAATTGAACCAATAAATAACCACCACAGACATCACTTCCTCTGATGTCTAAGGAGTTTTGGTCATTAACAGTATAGAAGTAATTTTATTTTTGCTTTTTCCCAAGCTGCTATTTTTATTTGCTTTCAGGCTTAGTCAGCAAATACTGGAATTCTTGGTGGTCTGCTCAAGTCCTCATAAAACCTGACCTGTTCAGACTTGCAACCCTGAGAGGTCTACTAGATGCTGCCATTGCAGAAATATTTTTCTGTGTTTCAGAATAATTGATATTTTCAGTATTCTCATTGTCTTGTTCCTGTGCAATGTCTAATACAGAATGAGTCTTGCTACTATCATATTTTGGCCAGTTTGCATCTTGAAAAAGTCTCCATATTGCAATCCCAGATTTATTGCATACCTAATGGTCCACCATACATGGCTTGTTAGTTTCATTCAGCTTGGCAGGTCACAAGTTGTACAAGCCTGTGCTAAATGACCCATACAGTTATTTCTGGAATGGCTAATTAAGAAATAAACACTCCAAGTGTATAATCAGGATTTATTCTTAGTATTATTTTTGCATGCTATTTCCTTTGTCATTGTTCTCAGTTTGGAAACATGATTTAACCCTATGGTAGATTGGTTAAATGGAAACCAGATGGAGGAACTTCCTAGTTGCATTCACTCAATATACATCTCTTTCATCAGCCTCAACTTGATGCCCTTTGGATGTATTTGATATAACAGCTTGTACAATGACAAGAGACTTGGAGAAACTATCTTATATTTATTCTAATAGATTTCCAAGTATAACATTCTGTCTCAAAATCTGTAAGTTTCATTAACAATATGAATGACTTGTAATGAGTTTGGAGCCATCTCAAAGCAGCTTCACTGGGCAAATGACAATTAAAGGTTAATCAACTCCTTGTGGAACTGAATCTTCAATGCTGTACATACATGTAGAATTGGGCACAATTCTAAATTCTTAGTGTTTTCTACTCCATCAAATTGAACTCATTATTATTGTTCTGAACATTGAACTGTGAACTTTCAGAAGTCAATCAGACAATGACTGATGGCAGTCTATATTAGGGATGTGCAAATTATTTAAATTATCTTCATATTAGTATTGTTGGCATGTCAGTATTATTATTAGGTCCATGCCAGTACTGCTGGCATAATAATCCATTATTTTTTAAATGAAAGGCTAGAAATGTTGTGTTAATTATATTTGTAAGCTTGCCTAGGATATATGAAATAGAAGGTGTAAAAATATTTGTATAATATACAACCTATCATCATGTTAATTTTCCTGAAGCATGGAATTTTGCACAAAATGCCTGTAAGAGATGACCAGGTTGAGCCCCTGAGGGAGGGGACAGACATGTCATCAGTCATATGTACATATATGTGTCTATATATCTATCCTCTATTTATCTATCTATCTGTCTATTTTCTTTCTTTTATTAGGGAACAAAAAAGCAACTATAAAAATAGAATAGTGATTATAGTGATTATTACATATACTACAGTGATGGCATGATATAGTTGATAGCTGGCACGTTATAGTTTATTATCAATGTGAGATTAATTCAACCCTTAAATTTATTAAACCTACACCTTATAGAAAAATATCATCTTCTCATCTTTAGAATATAGGAACATTTAGAAATAGATAACAAGCTTATCTTAAATTCATTCCCTAACTCAGGGAGATCAGTTCTCCCACCCCCATTTATGTAAAAAATATCTTCTTTGCTAAGTCTCTAACTTGATGATGCCAAAATTCTTAATAAAATAGCAAATTCCATATGTTGAGAATAAAATTTAATGTCACACAACTCTGATATATTTCTTTCTGAAAATGTATTAATATATCCTATAACTAAATCCAAAACAGAGCTAAGGCTGGACAGAACAAAATTACATAAATTAAAGTACCTTTATAGCTCTTACTATGCCAGAGCAGCGTAACACCCAAGAAGTGAAATGCTCGCCTCACTAGGGAGGTTCAGAGTTCAATCCTATGCAGCAAAACTGTTTATCAAGATGCCAAGAGAAACTAACTGCTGTGAACTCCACATAGGACTCGGGAAGGACATCCAGCCAGTAAATGCTCAACTTCATTCAATTGTCCCAACCCCATCCCAAAACAAAAGATTACAGGGTCTTATAAAGAAAAAAAAAAGATAGTGCTTACTATGCTAACAAAATGGCGTTGAATGAAACTTAAATAAATAACATGAAAACTACAACAATAAAATTTATTAAACATCAAACTTGCAACATGATAAAGACAGCATTTGGAAGCTTCTCTGCAAAGCACCATGGTGCAAATGAGATAGAAATAATTACCTATATATTACTATACTGTAATTTTTATAAAGCCATTTCAACAGTTTTACACAAACATGTTAAAAGATCTGAGAAATACTTTGTGAAGGTTCTTTTACAAGGTTTGAAACCTTCTATAAACCACTTAGTAACTAGGTTTTATGCTGCAACAATGGAAATAAGTCAAAAGCTGGTACAGGTATAAATTTAATTGACGGTTTTCAGTACCATAGTGCCATAGTTACATTGTTAAATTGCTATAATTTTTGTTTTCAGAAATATAAGGGTTTTAATTTAATTATGCCTTAATCTTAAAAATTATAATTTAATTTTAAAGTTCCTGACAATTAATTTGGTCATAGAGACATATTTAGGGTCATAATGTACTATTATGCTAGTTCTGTCTCCTGCTTGAGATGTTTTGAGGCAGTTGTTATATTTTATCTGTCTGACTCTCTGTTTATTTTATCGTTGAATAAAGATTACTTGAGTCTTGAGTAGAATAAAAGCAGTTAAATATCCAATTCCTATGTTTAAAAATTAGGATTAGTCCTGCTCTCTAATTCTTATTATTTTATGTTAGGTAGTAATGGTAATGATGTTTCACCTTTCCGCCAAGTGTTCAAGATGTGTACATAGCACTTTCTCTTTCATTTTCCTTCCCAGAATAACCACCCAGTGAGGTAAGTTTCATTAGAAATTACTGACGGGCTCCAAGCCATATATTGAGCTTCTCAGTCTAACAATGGTCTTCAGGCCTATTTGTAGTTTAACACCTTTACAGAGACCACATACTCTTTTCTCCAAATGCCGCTGTTCAATTCTTAATTTGCTTTGTTCTAAATCTATTGATAATCAGTAAGCCCCTTTTGAGCAGAATGGTGATTCATAGCTATGATGATTGCATAAATAAGCTAACATAAACTAACACAAACATAATAGATCTACCCAACTATCACTAAAAAGGCAGATAATCTCTATGGATGTTATGTCTGACAACAATGACTGGCTGTGTATTTTAGAACTAAAGAAAGAAGGAGAAGCCATGTAAATGAGTCAAGTAATCTTTTATCCAATGCACATTATTTGCAGTGATGCAATTATCGTCCAAACAAAAGGTCAATTGTTTTTAGAATGTGATGCAAATAATATTATGTTTCAAGGGGATGCGGGTTTTTTTTTAAAAAGCCTCAGAATTATTTTCTTTATAGACATCAATTTGCAAGCAAAACTGGGAGGAAGGAGGTAGGTTGATTCTTTGCCAGGCAAAGGCACAAAGAAGTGGGAAGAAGAACAACATTCCATTAATCAGATTTTCCATGTTAGCTCAGGATTTCTAGATAATCATAACATCAAAATTATACCAAAAATCTTTCTTAAGGAAGACTATCTTTTAATGCCAAGTTTTCAACTTTATTCTGTCACTCAAATAGCAAAGTTAGAACTTCGTTAAAAAAAAGAAAACTCACAACTTAAAATAATGTTGCTGGAATGTCTCTGAATTAATTTCTATGAATGTTAACAAAAAGTATCCCATTCAGTATAATTTATGGGATCCCAATTTGCCTATAGTTTACATCCCAATATGTTATAGATGTTTATGTTTTTCCTACATCAAACTAAAGCACAATATAATTAAAAAATATATCTTGGGATTTAATTATTTTGGGGATTCTTTACATCATACTGTGAAACTCTGAATTTGAGTGATTAGATGATCTATATTACATTGATCTAAGTGATGTATTTTATAAAAGTAGAAAGTAACCTTGAATTATCTGGAAAATATTGCAACAGACATTCTGCAAAGGCTCCTCTTGGAAAAATAAATAATAAACCTGATAGATGATTGAGGAACGGGGAGGAAATAAATTATATAGGCATATTGTATATTGCATTTTTGTAAAGTCCAGCCAATTTTTCCTTTAGCTTTAATCAAATGCAAACACGGTGTCTATTTCAGTTTCATTAAAAGAAAACTGTGGCTCATGAGTAACTATTTTACTCATAAAATAGTAAAACATGTAAGTTTTTACTATTAATATATAAGTCAATGGAAATTGCATAATTACAATTACTTTATTCTCTGAAAAAATCTGAGTTTACAGCAGTTTGAAAGCACTTTTCTGAACTCATCTCCACTGTGTACATCTCAATGATGCTATAATATTGCCTCTACCATCATCGCAACAAGGCAAAGATGTAATCTATCTATTGGCACCTGAATAACCTTACTGCCAATTCTCTTTCTGACCCTACAAAAGGCTCTGAAATTCAGATTGCCTATGTAGACCTTTCCCAACAAAGATTACACTGAACAAGCTACTGAAACTACAATACTTGATTGTCAAATGCTCAAGTACAGTGATTCTCGTGAGACTTTTCTTCACTATAGGTACAACTGTGCACTGATTCACAACTTTTCTCAAGGATAATTACTTAGCAACCGTGTGGCCACACTGATCCTCCTCCTCATCAGCCATTATTGACAGATAGATTGTATAGGTATCCTGCCTTCTCTCTGGGCACTCAAGGCACTACCTTGGCAATCTTTGGATCTGAATGAAATAGAAAAAGACAATCATTCTCCACTGCATTGATCAAAGCCTCTGTATTCTTCCCACCAGACATCCAGGTAGACATGTGTTCTTTTAAAGGGAGAGATGTACTGGAGTCTAAGAGAAGAACAATCGGATCTGCTTGTCATGCTGCTCCATTTTATCATTTCTGAGGCAGGAAGACATTCAGGTTGCTGAGGAAGATTTTAGGCATCAGTTACAACAAAAGAAGATGGGGAAGCAATACAGTGAAACTTCTAGTTTACTCAGGAAGCCCTGAGTTTGAGTTCAAAGGCAAATCACTCTGAAGCAACAAGAAAGAAAGAAGAAAGCATCAGTGCTTTTAAAATAGTGAGCTAAACCAAAGTGTGGGATACACAAAGGCAAAAAGTTCCACTATCATTGCAGATCTTCCCATTCAAAATAAAACTTTCTGCAGTTCCTATTTGCATAATATTGATTTTTCCCTCAGTCCTTGTTTTTTACTTGCTCTAAGAGAAATTCACGCTGAGATGAAATGGCTATTACAGTTGTTATAGTGACATTAACATAATACAAACTAATATTTTAAAAATGTACCTTCCATGGGGCGTTTGTCATCTGAAATTCAGAAGTTGGAAGAGATAGAAAGGAGGAAAGGTGAAAGGGGGAAAGTATAAACAATTAATTCACTTATACATAGTATGCTGGTCTGACATCATAGAGCTGAAAGGTATCATTTAGACCACACTTCTCAGCCTTGGCCACTTGAAGATATGTGGACTCCAACTTTCTCAAACAGCTGCACTGACATTAATGAGCATTGACACAGCCATATATTCAGTTACAGCTTAATTGGTTTATACAGTATATAACTGGCCAAATAATGTATAAATCAGGGTAGTGTGCACAGTTAAAAACCACAAATAATCACCCTCCCTCTTAGCAGAATAGCGGAGTTGAAAGGGACTTTGGAGGTCTTCTAATCCAACCCCCTGCTCAGGCAGGAAGCCTTATATCATTTCAGACAAATGGTTGTCCAATTTCTTCTTAAAAACTTCCATTGTTGGAGCATGCATATCTACTGTTGTTCCACTGATTGTTATAACTGTCAGGAATTTTCTCCTTAGTTTTAGGTTGCTTCTCTCCTTGATTAGTTTCCCTCCATTGCTTCTTGTCCTCTTTAACACTATCAGAAACAGTCAAGACAACACAAAGCCTCCTCACCCAGTGCCTGGGAAAGACTCAGGTATTCAGAGCCTTAAAAACAAAGCAGTTATTAGCCTGCATATGTATACTCTGATTCTTCACATCTTTCTTGAGTTAGGCTCTTTAGCAGTTTCAGTAAAGCAAGCAGTCAAAAAATCAAAATGGCTTGATTAGACACAACAGGCAAGTTAGATTTGCATATGACTAAGCCATATCTTCTGATTTGAGTCTCAGTTCCAGTAAGATTATTCAGGGCTTATTTCTAGGGTAGAAAAGCAAACCTGATTTTTTTCCTTTTTTCTCAGTCATCATCAGCTACAATATAAACTTCCTAAGGCCAAATTAAGTTGTCAGTTAAATCTTTGCAAACATAGTGTTTCTCAATTACAGCCCTTCAATAAATTTGCAAAAGGATTATAATTTAATAAAGGGTTCCCTTGAGGCAAGAGAAGGAATAGGAATCTGCAGTTGTTCATGTCTCAGCTGTCACAACTGTGTGAAAAACTAATGGGGTTGGGGGGGAGAGAAATGTTTACTTTTTCTTCAGATGATATCTATATAGACTGATGAGATTTTTGTTTTCCAACCACTAGATGACTCTCTGAGCTGCGTCTACTTTTAAACAATTCAAGGATAACATGGTAGGGCTCACTGAAAGTCTGTCTTTCATGTTTCTTTTAACAGTGTGTCTAAAAAAGCAGGATAATAGTTAGAATTGTTAGCTTGGTTAAGTTGGGCAGCTGTAGAAACTGAATGAATGAATAAATAAAATAAAAATAATACACTGTCATAAGATAAAATACAGGCTACTGAAGCAATAATGCATGCTGACTTTGGCAACAATTAACATGTTTGACAGGAAAAAAAAATATTTTTATCACGTGATCAGACAGATTCTAAATGCATGTTTGAAGAAGAAAAAAGTGGGAAATGTTCTATACTGCAATTTAAGTGGCAGTTTCACAATTTCAAACTTCCATAGGAGTTCTCAGTTCTCTCCAGTGGATTTCTGTACCTGAAGTGAGAATAAATGCACCTTAGTTTCAGTTCCAAGGAAAGGAGATTCTGAATCTCAATATAGCTACTTTTCTATTTAGGAATTTGAGATGTCTGGATTTTCAAAATGTGCCTCTTTAATTCAGCAGCATTTTTTATAACCATATATTAGTCTGAAATAGGAATTAAACTAGTAACAGGCAGAGTCTGAAGCCACTGAAAAAAATGATGGGGTTATGTATAGAACTGGTATTGTTAAAGATATGAAACAGACACACAGAGAGGGCACAGCAATCATGCCGTATTTTTAAACTAAAGACTGCTACTCTTAAACAGAAGACTTCTTTGGGGTAGCCATATTAATCAACCACTGAACCAATAGAAAATGATCTCATGGCATTATGAAAGAGTGGGTTTTTTAATTGTTAGATTTATATACCTCTTTTTCCTCTAAGAAGTCCTTATAACCACCACTGCCACCAGGCTTGACCCAAAATTACCCAATAAGTTTCTATTACTAAGTGTGATCATTAATGTAGATTCTACCAATCTTACTTTAATGTTTTAATTAATACACCACACCGGCTCTCAGTTATTGTGGCACAAATTGCTACATCCAGACCCTATTTGATTAGCATATTATCCCAGCATTATTCCCACAAAATGAGAGATTTGGAACTGACGAAAAGGAAATGAACGAACAAGAACTAAAAGAGTTAGCGTTCATGTTCTTCTGTATTTACCCCAATGGCACTTACTCAAAAAAATGACCAGACGTATTTTGCATAATGCTATTTTATGTTTTGCATTGTGACTGGCTGACTTCAAAACTGTCCTAATCCAGGTTTATTCAGTTAAGAATAGACAAGAGGAATGTACCTAGGTTTTTTTTTTCTTTCCCCAAACATACAGTATATCAAGATCCACATCTTTAGTGAAACAAAGTCCTTCTTTTACTGGGACATGCAAAGGTTTGTTCAAAAAGATTTTCTTTTTCCTAGGTTGTAGTGATTCCAATTTTTTTTTTCATTTATCCTTAATCTACTAGTCTACTATTTATTTCTTCAAATATAACACAACAAAACCAGTCAAACCTAATGTCTAGACATTATATTACAACATTGCTAAATGGAAAAGAATTACAGTGTGATTCTTACATTAGACACACATATAACACAATAAATCATGTATGCATTTCCAAGGACATTTTGTGGTGCTACTGTGAGTTGGTTCCCATTTACAAAAGGGCTGCCATGCTGGGAATAGCCAATCAGAAAATATGTTCTTCTTGCTGCCTCTGGTAGTCCTTTAAGAGTTTTCCTATAGTTCCTAGAATATTTTTGTCTTTCCTAGGATATTTTTGCAAAACTTCTTATCCTTAGGGTGAAGAGACAGGAGAAGAGAGTACCTAGCCATTCCCCTGCCAATGGTTTTATTTGTTTTCCTAACTTATCATTGGATCCTAGAGCTGTGTTCACAATAGAAATATTTATTTATTTATTTATTTATTTGGTTTGTAAATTGCTTACAAGATAATATGTATAAGTAAAAACATAGTTATGAATACATGGATACATATAAGAAAAATAAAAAGGAACAATAGGACAGGGATGGTAGGCACATTGGTGCACTTATGCACACCCCCTACAGACCTCTCAGGAAAGGGGTGAAGTCAATAGTAGACAGTCTAAGGTTAAAGCTTTTGGGGTTTGGGAAAGAAACCACAGAGTCAGGTAGAGTATTCCAGACATTGACCACTCTGTTGCTGACGTCGTATTTCCTGCAATCAAGTTTGGTGCAGTTAACCTTGAGTTTGTATCTATTGTGTGCTCTTGTGTTGTTATGGTTGAATCTGAAGTATTCATTGACAGGTAGGACATTGCAATGTATGATTTTATATACTATACTTAGATCAGACTGAAGGCAGTGTAGAGATCTAAAATTTCAAGTCTGGTGGTATAAGGTATTCTGCAACGAGTAATCAGGCCTTTTTTATGCTGAAGCAAGAAAACAAGAGAAAAGATTAAGAACTTCTCCCCTGATGTCCCTTCCAAAGTATATTTTGAGATAATGAATCAAGAGAAATATTACACATAATTGTATTTGGACTCCTTGGTGATTATTACTAAGTAATATTATCAGTGCATCACCAGTGTTAATATCACTGGCCAGGTGATAAAATGTCTACAAGCAAATAACTCAGAGAGCACCAAGGATTCCACAGTTCAGCTATGAGCTATATATGCTTTCTATTGTAATATTTTTGTATTATATCCTTATGTCCTTATGTTATTTTTATTAGACAAATTGAATTGATTTTTGAAATATATATAAAATACCATATTAAAATCTATTTTGTATTTTTCTTGATAAATTCTTGATAAGAGTTGAATAGATTTTCAGCCTTATGTAGAGACTGTAACATAAAACTACATACCTGTTTTAATTCTGTAATAATTTCTAAAGCAAATTTACAATAACGTGTGACATTTTAATTTTTTCTTGTCCTTCTTGGAAAAAAGAGGTGCCCAGAAGGTGTCTAACTGATATTTGAATCTGAAGTACAAAACTGTGCCCTGATCATGCATATCAAACATTTAGTTGGATATCATAATATGCAATAAAGTTGTGCTACCACAGAATTCTGAATATATACATTAAAAAAAAAACACTTTGCTTGGCTAAAGACTTGTCCAAGCGCTAAATAAACATAGTAGAATAGTCTTTTCCTGTACTTTTTTTATCATTTACAAATTGAGTGGTGATATTATTAGAAATACAAGGAAGATTGTAATGAACACACTTCTTAATCTTTCCTTATTTCTTCTACCTTTTCTGTTGATCTAGTTCTTTCATTATTAGACTGTTTTCACTATTAAAGCCATGAAGGGAAAAATAATTTTGGAGGGATTGATTAACACAAAGTAATATCCAGGAAAGAGTCAGTACTAAAACTGGGGATCTCTATCTCTATAGTACACTACCAAATTCTCTAGTTTGACATCACTTTATAACATAATATACAATGAAATATCAACTGTAAGAAAAAAATTACATAAATATAATAAAATGACCACAGTAAGAAAAATTAACTCACAACCTAACATCTTAACTTAATACACTCATAATAAATCAAAACCCAAGATAATAATCATAAGCAAATGGAAATAATGTTAAATATTGATGGCAAGTAATCTGATATGTAGAATATCCAGTGTGTTCTCCCTCATCTTCCTCTTTTTTTGCCAATGTTTATTTCTTCATGGAATTTCTTCATATACTGCCTTCCTGGGAAGATCAGGTATGCTAAATTTCAGATTAAAAGACTTAGAGAATTTTGTCAACAGCATTTATATTTTGCAGTTTTCCACTAATATTTATTTTATTTTGTGGTCAATTGTTAAAAAAAATAACAGACAGCAAAATTGTGTCCTTAGCTAAGAAATGAGCAAAGTTAAAGAAAATAATGGCCATCAGAACTCTGCATAATTTGAAAATAAATTGAATTGAAATTGAAAATGTTCAAAAGTTATTTGAATTTTTGGACAAATGAACACAAAACTATATTGTTATTCAAAGAAACAATCTCCACTTCCCATTCCATCCTTCCCCTCCCCTCTTCAGTGGAAGTTGTGGAGAACACTAAAGAAAAAAAATAGTTTGCTTTAAGAACAGAAGGGTGTCGTGGTCAATCAGCTTTGAAGCAGTTCTTCCAAACTGCTTGTAAGGATACATAGCAATGCTCTTGCAAATGGAGAGTCCTCCTTTAAAAAAGAAAAGAGAAGAGAGAGGGGGAGGGAGAGGAAGAGAGAGAGAGAGAGAGAGAGAGCATGTGATTCATTCCTCTTGTTTTGCCCCATGATTTTCTTGGAAAGGAAAAATTTATGCATTGTACACATATCCCTATGCAAAAATTCTGAACAATTTCAAAAGAAGGTGTAAATGTACCAAGGATTTTTTTTAAGTTTAAACTCGGAGGAGGGCATTGCAATGTTTTCTGCTCAGCAGACATTAAAATTCTAGAAATCACAGTAGAATAGATTGGAGCAAACTATCAAATGCAGAAGAACTTGAAATCTTAGTACTTTCCTACACTTTCTCAGGTTCTCCAAACACTAGCAAAGCTGTTTTAACATTCCCACTCTTGGATCTTTGCTAGTGCTGTTATACACAATATAACTTCAATATTACTTCAATGTTCTTCTTTCAAAGCACTAAGATTGGACAGCCTTATTAAAATCATTCACTGTAAAGAGAAGCTGGAGTTTCAGTCATAGAATTATAACCCTTCCCACTCTTCCAATCATAGCTTTTGCCTTAATAGCTTGGCAGATAAAGACCATTCAGGATTTTAGGCAAGTGTCTTCACCTGCATTACCTGGCAATACCAGGGAATGAGCCTAAGTTCTCTGGTTACTAGGATGTTTCAAGAAATGTATCTTCCATGACCTTTCCTATTAAGAACGGCTGAAAGAAAAATTAGTATGGCATGCAGCCCTGATAGTTTTGAACACACACACACACACACACACACACACACACACACACATTAGGATCTTGAATTTCAACTATGTTTCAAGGCTAGAAAATAATTCAGACAAGATATCTGTGTTACTTATCAAATAGAAGAAAATAGGCCAAAGGAGAATGATATTTGGTGAAGTAAGAGAGCTTGGAGCAAGACAGTATTCTATCTGTATGCATTTGATGAGCTCAGAGCAATATTTTTAACTATATGAGTGGCTGACCAAACACACAAGGCTTCAGGACTGGTGATCTTTAACAAAATGATTAATACGATGCAACAAAATTGTCCTTTTCTTTCTATCTACCATTTTTTTACTTAGTTTGATGAAAAAGAATTCACTTCAGAAATTCCTTCAGAGGAAAAGAGAATTTTGCTGATATTTTCATGGTTGAAGGTAGGGGGAAGTTCCCTTTGCCTGTCTTAAGGTCTGTAGTTTTGGCTTCCTATACTTCAATGAAATCCTAAAAGAAAATGTTCAATGGGAACTACTTATGAAAATTTTTAAAACTGGAAGCATGGCGAAAGAGATTACAGAAATACTGTACAGTAAGCATTATCCGAAAAGTGTAACGATGGCAGTAGCGCTTTACCCAGCTCTAACTGTAACATGAACTCATAAACATTAACAATTGGAATTCTAAAGCCTCCTGAGAATAAAATAGAAGCCTTTTTGTATGGCTTTTTGAGAAATTGCAAGTTAGTTTTGGTATCAATCTGTAATATGCTCAATTAAAATGTAACTATTTTTCCCCTTCGCAAGAAATGGTAGGTATGGGAAGATGATTTCCATTAGAGAAACACAGCAGAGGAGATAGATAATTCCTTCTTTCCCAATATCACAATTTTGAACCTAGTCATCTTTCTCAGAGGTTACTTTTAGAAGAGATAAAAAGGCAGGAAATCTGTGAGCTCTCATATGGATTGTGAAAAAGGCAAATTATATGTTAAAAGTCATTAAAAAAATTAATCAGGAATAAAACTTCCAATATCATCACACCTTTAAGACACTGTTTAGCATTGTATATACAGTAAAGTATATGATATCTGAAAGTAAACACAGGTGACAGTTGTAATATAAATAAGATATAATTTTACACACACACTTTGATTTATACTAAATTGAAACAGTGCATAAATGATCTGAGAAATTTGCTACCAGAAAATGTAGTAATAGTGAGACTGCTTTAAAAGTCCAAAACAAGCATAAAGGTTAAGAATATTTGTTATATTATTATTTGCTTAATTGATTCATTGATTGATTATATGCCACAAGCTGTTGTCAACTCTTAATTGCCACATAATTTTTGCCAATAATTTTGTGTTTTCCATCCATGTGATTTTTTATAAAATACAAAAGTAGTTTGCCATTGACCTCTTTCACCCAATAGGAATTGATGCCTTTTCCATTGTCATTAAAATGATCGTCTGCCTCCAGCACCTCCCTACATCACTGCTACCCAAAACAGGTGATTGATTGCTTTAGCTGGGATGACCTTCACACTTTGGGTGACCCTGCTGGGAATTTATACTCTTGGCATACATATCCAGCATTCTTTGTTCAGCCCTTCTGGGAACATCCCTGTGCTACAATGAGGCTGCACAGTAGGAACTGTTAGGATGAAGATACATTATCTCCTATAATTCATTTCTTTATTAAACAAATAAACACAATTCCAGATGGCATAGAGCAATAAAGAGCCACAATTTAATCCCCCTAAAAGCCCCTCTGCCATGGCCACAACAAACTCAATCAAGTAAGCCACTTAATCACCTCTGTGTCAACCCAGGGTCTTCAAGTTCCCTAGTTCAATGACATTGAAAAGTATTTTGGAAAAATAACAGGTATTTTGGAAAAATAACAGGTATTTTGGAAAAATAACAGGTATTTTGGAAGAATAACAAGGTGGGGCAAATCTTATCTCTAAAGAAATTATGTGCCAAAGGGAGGGAGCCACTATAGAGAAGACCCTTTTTCTTGGTCCCACTTTATATGCCCTGTCTTCTTGCTCTGGTAGGCCAAGTAGATGTAACTCGGGAGAGATGGATCTTTACAATAACCTGGTCCCAAGAGGTTTAGGTTTAAAGGTGATAATCAGCATCTTGAATTGTTCAGAGTATTGCCGTGTAAATTCAGCACCAGAAAAATAAACACAGATAACTGAGGCTTCATTTAACTTCTTTATAAACATATAAAGTAAATTTTACAATACCAGTTGTAGATTTCTGTAACATGGAGCAAACTCAAACAGAAGCAGACTTATTACAGGTTCAGAGCAGAACAGCAACTCAGGAACTCAGAAACAGACATCAGTTTCACTTTAGTTCAGCAGGCAAGCAAGACACACAGCAGAGGAGAGAAGCAGTTTCATTTTCAATAGACAGACTCAGAGCTTAACATAGCTGCAGAGTTGCAGAGCGTAATATAGAGCCATGCCTAGACTACTTCTAGTTTCAGTTTCCAAACAGTCCTCATTGGCTGACTTAATTGCTATGCCTGTTCATTAGCTGACCTTGTTACCATACTCTATTCCAGTTCATGAATATGAACTGACATAAATTCCACCCAAAAACAAATCAGCAATTGATGCAGGTCCATCCAAAGAGATGTCACATGTGTACATTGGGCTTGCCCAAAACTAGGTGGGTACTGCATTTTGAGCCAACTGAAAATTCTGTACACGTTTCAGCATCAGTTCTATATACAGCTTGTTACAATATCCAAATGAGTGGTGATCAGGGAAAAGGTAACTGTGAGAAGGATGTGTTGGTCCAGGAACAGGTACAGTAACAGGCATGTAACATGCAATGGTGCAAAGGCCGCCTGGCCATGAGCAGGAGCTGTGAATCCAGATGAACTCAAGACTATGCACTGGGGCTCTCTGCTGACCATTCCGCAAGAGTCAAGGAGTCCTGCTTCAAAGTCATTCTGTCATTCTAGGATTCAGTTTCAACCTGTTGGTCCCCATCCAGACTATTGGTATCTCAATCCATGATGATGGATATCTCACCCAGTAAAGTTTTGTGTTAATGTTAAACAGGAAAAATGAGAAAACTGAACTTTGTGGGGCCACCGCAAAGCAGGGATCACAATTTAGACCCCTCACTCCTAATTAACATAAGTTGGAAACAATGTTGAAGGAAGAAGGACAACATTATGTCCCTCCCCACTCGTGTGCCCAAAGCTGTTTGAGAAGGATATCATGGTCAATGTATAGAAAACCTCTGAGAGATTAAGTAGAGAAAGGAGGAATGCATTGCTTCTGACCCTCTCTCACCAGAGATCTTCAAGAATGTGACATTTCCATTCCATATCCAGACATGAATCTTAGCAGAAAAGAGTCCAGATACTCACTTCTTCCAGGATCTTTTGGAGCTACAGTATGACTCCTTCTTGTGATATTTTTCAGAAAGGAAAGTTGGAAACAGGATGAAAACTGTCCATCAGGGTGGGATCTAACATGGTATAATAGAGGCAGTATATCTCTTGATACAAGTTGCTAAGGAAAATAAAGGGTGCTATTGCCCTCATCTTTGCTTTCTGTAGATATTGATTGGTCACCGCGAGAGGAATATACCGGCTTAAAGGAAGCCATTGGCCTTGAATATTCTGCTACTAATGATATGATTTTTGTTCTTCAGAGTTGCTATCACACCTGCTTGTTATCTAGCATTTTGTAGGTATAGAATCAGAATATGAGTAATAGCAGACAGAATGAATCAGTTGAAATGGATTCAGCTGTGTTGCTAAACAACGGTGTGGCCCCTGGTGGGCTTGATTTTGGTTGAGGCATTTGTTTTGAGATGAGACCTGTGGGAGAGCCAAGAAGTAGAAGGGCATGGAGGAATGTAATATGTGAAAAAGAAGCAGCAACGCAGGAGTTAAAAGGTTCAAATACCCTCCCATTTAGAATTTAAAGAGGGGCCCACCTCTGGCTCCCCTTCTTTTTCTGGCCTATATTAGCATTGTTCTGCTAGAAAACCCTCTGTTTGTGAAAACGTTCTAGCCTTCAGGACAGAAGCTAAAATCAAAGCAGAGCCTTTTATTCAGAGGTTTATCAGTAGTTATTGTCCTTATCAAACAAAGCCCTTTCATCAGGCCTTCTTTAACACACTTTATTTCTCTTTTATTTTGCTTTGAAATAAGCTGGGCAACAATTAATTTCAGAGAGAGAGAGAAAAAAAAGAGAATTCAACAAGGATCTATTACTACTCTCGGCTTCTATTGCTGTAATGAAAATCTATTTTCTTTCCCTTTTGTGTCCCATATAATTTAATGCCCATTTTATTAATGGTCTGAAATAATTACGGAACCTTTTGTGATTCTCAAGTATGTTTCATTTAATTGTGCAATAAACGCCTAATCTCTTCCTCCATCTGAAGCTATTATGGCATTAAAATTAACAATTATGCAGCAGCGCACCCGGGTCCATAGAAATCACTCCAGATAACTAGACATATATAAATCATTCATGAGTACAATTTCTGAAAAGAGATGAAGGGCGGAGGGGGGGAGGCTGTGTAAAGAATGACATTGGGAAGCCAAGGGCCTGCTCTGAAGGAAGATAGCAACACCTTACAAAAATCTTTTTCCCGCTTTCCTTTTTTTTCTTTGTTATTATTATTTTACTAATTGTGTTATGTGGCACGTGCTCTCTCCCTGCCCCCCCGCTTTTATTAGCCTGACAGATATTTTCAGAATTAATTAACCATTAGCTCAGAGGATAAATTTTCATTATCAATTTTCTTCCCTTCTTTCCTTTTATAGTTTGTCTTTCTCTTTTAGAACAACCATTATACTCTCTGCTTTCACTGGCAGGGCCTGTTCAGTAGGAGGTAATCCAAATGAGGAAAGTGTTTTTCTTTGGGACCCATTCACTTTCTGTCTTCCTCCTTTTGTGGGATTTAATAGCCAAGGCTGAGAGGTGCATTGTGGACAGAGAGGTTAAGTTTGTTGTCTCAGCACTTTGCTGACAGGAGACAGTGCAGAAATCTAGGCAACTTTCATGGTAAAGGCACTGGGAAGGTCTTACAGTTAGACTCAAGATATTTTTGGTTTGCACCTGGGATATGGTTTTATTCCACATGAAAATAAGCTTTTGTTAACTTCACTAGAATTAGATCATTGCCAGTTCATTAGGAATGGTCTTGCCACATGTTACATGTATTACAGCCCTCAATTTCTCTAATAAGTCAATAATGAGGGATGCTGGGAATTGTAGTTTGGTATTTGGAAGAATACACTAGACAGCTTTAAGTCAATCACTCAGTCCATCTTTTTCATTCCAATCTCTCTTATAATGCTGGAAGAAAACAGAAGGAAAAACCATGTTTGCTTCCATTTAGAATATAAGCACTTAAATGCATAAATAAATTAAACCTCTTCTGTATACTTTCTATTCTCTCTTATAGTGCTAATTCCCATGAACAGTAGAAAATAAGAGAAGAGGCTGATGTTAGGCAACTGGTACATCAAACATAATTTTCTAACCCGCAAATCTTCTAAGTCATATTGTTCTATGATTTCTGCAATGTTTATTTTTCCTCCAACAAAAAAGACTTTTTTTCCTTTTGCTTTCCCAGGATATTTTAGCATTTGTTTACATTAATTTTTTTTACATGTTTGATTTAGTCTATTAATGGGAAACAATAGAAGCATTTTTTTAAATCTCTCCCTTGCTTTGCATCCCCCCAAACTCCCATTACTTCCTGATCTGAAAATGTAAATGCAGATGGAATAGATGGCCTGACCACATCAAAAAAAAAATCCGTCTCACTAATATCTCATTATGCCTGTGGGATTGACAGTCCAACATTCAAAAATCTGAACCTCATGAATTGGATGAGTCCATGTTAGATAGAGAACTTGGTGAGATCCAAGGATATAATAAAGATGAAACTCTAGCGGTGTAAAAGCAAGGAAAATAGGGAGGAATGGTGAGAGGTACAGGGTTTCTCTCTGTTTACTATTTTTTTTTTTCTAATGGAATATTAAGGAAGCTGGAAAGGTGAGTAGTGGCCTTTTTTTTTACAATTATTTGTTTTTTAAATAAGTGAAATATTTTAAAAGTCACCATTTAAAATAATTGTATAAAGAAATCATTCTGTTAAATGAGAGATGTAAGACTGAAAGGTAAACTTTTGCAACCAGTGGATGGCCCTGAGATTTAAGCAGCTGTTGGTTTGAGGTAAATTTCTGCCGTCAGACTACTGCTCATCCCAGGTCTCCACTTATCCTACCTTCTGCTGTAGATTTAAAGAAATGCTGCATTTGCCACACCAGAGAAAGATGCTTTACAGTAATAAAATGTAATAAAATCTCAACTCTTGACATTCCGCTAGTCTTTATGGTGCATTGGAATGCAAGTGAAGATGGACTCTGGCTGTACAATGGTATTGACACTGTTATGTCCCTGGAACTTGCCAAAGTCCCCACCCAGGTCCGTTCATGCTGCGGGGGCGTTTGCTGCCCCTCATTGGCTGGCCTCCCTCGACAGCCGGCTATAAAAGCCAGCTGCAGGGTTCGGCCAGCCGCTGTTCGCTGTGAGCCTGCTCCAGGCAGGGCTAACACGATCAGTCCTTTATTGTTCCAATAAAGTCTTGTTGCATTCATGCCCTGGTCTAGCCTCTCATTGCTCAACTACAACACTGGCGACGAGGGTGGGATGGCTACCAGAGGCAATCCGCAACAGCTGAAATCACGAAATTGCTGAGCCGCAGCCGCGCCGCCGGAGAGCTCGGTCAGCAAGAGCGAAAGTAAAAAGCATCTGTAGCCGCTTGGTTAGCAAGCTACAGGGGAAAGTGGAGCACTGCGAGCCGCAGCCGCTCAACACAAAAGAGCGCGAAATTCAAACGGCTGTCGTTTGAATTTCTTGCCGGAAAACAGCGCGGTGCTGTTATTCCGAGTCACTGACGCCTACGCAGGCGCGAAATTTGAAGCGCTATCAGAGGCGGCTAGCCATTACCGCCTACGCTCCCCAGGAGCGCGAAATTCAAAACGCTGCCAACAGCCGTTGCAGCCTAGCCACAATTGTTAGCCCAGAGAGAGCAGAGAGGTTCTGTGGAGCCTCTCCAGAGCTGAAGTCACTAGCCTGACACAAGCACTAAGTGCCATTTTGTTGTCCCAGAGAGATTTCACAGCAGCATAAACCTGCAGAAGCCCTCATCATGAACTCCAACCCAGCCTTCCCACCGTTCAAGCCGGATGAAGAAAAGTGGGAGTCATACAAAAATCGCTTTAATCACTATATCGACGCCATTGGTCTGGCTGATGCGGGGGAGCACAGAAAGAAGTCATTCTTCCTCAGTTATTGCGGAGCCATCGTTTTTGATACAGCCACAGCACTCGTTGCTCCACGTGAGTTAAAGAATGTTCCCTGGGCAGAATTGCTGGAAATTCTCACCAATCATTACTCCCCTAGGCCCTCACAGATCGCGAGGCGCTTCACCTTCCGGATGAGGAAGCAAGCTGAAAAAGAAACCGTCAACCAGTACATGGCCGCCTTGAGGACTGCAGCCCTCCACTGCGGGTTCGGGAACTACTTAGATGACATGCTCCTCGACCAGCTCGTCTGCGGGGTCAAGGACCTTCACCTCCAAAGGCGACTGCTTGCCAAGAAGGATCTCAACCTCTCCCAGGCCATCGAGGAAGCCTTGGCTGCGGAACTGGCAACGCAGTCAGCCACCGAGATTCAAGGTCCTGTTCCCAAACAAAGCTATGCCACCATCCACTCAGAAGAGGTGGTCAGCGAAGAGGTTCCCGATGATCAAACAGACATCCACCGCCTCGCTCATGCCAAACAACCACAGGTAGGAACCAGGCAAGAAAGCAACGGTTCACCGAAGCACATCATCCTATGCCTATCTTGTGGCGGTCCTCACTCGAGAGCTACCTGCAAATTCAAAGGCGCCACCTGCAACAATTGCCACAAAAAAGGGCACATCGCCAGAGTCTGCCAGGCCGCGCACAACTCTGCACAAAAGGTTCCTCCCTTGTCCCATTCTGGACTCCAAAGGCAAGTACTAAAGTGTCACACTTGCTACCATGCTAATCACACCTGTCATTCTATTAGTAAAATCACACTCTCCATTTTATTAGAAGGTAAACCTTGTCGTATGGAGGTTGACACAGGGTCAGCGCTCTCAATCATCTCTTGGAGCACTCTCAAGAGAATCCAGCCCAGACTATCCAGAGACCAGCTCCAGAAGTGCCAGCTCACCTTGAGGGACTATCAAGGGAAGGACATCCCAGTACTCGGCAAAGGCAAGTTCTTTGTTAATTTTAAAGCTTTCAAAGGCCACCTGCCTCTAGTGGTAGTTAACGGCAACCTCCCTAGTCTCTTGGGGCTCGATTGGTTCCCCTACCTCGGCCTAGGGTTAACAGGAGTCCATGCTGTCTCAGCTTCTGACACTGACTCCTTATTCACTGACTATTCAGACGTATTCAGCGATGAGTTGGGGCGTTATAACGGTACCCCCATCTCATTCGCAGTTGACCCCCAAGCAGTTCCAGTCCGGCTGAAACCTCGTAGAGTCCCATTCGCCATTCGGCCTAAACTAGACGCGGAACTGGATAAATTATTAAAGCAAGGGGTCATTGAGCCGACAGACTTCGCCAAATGGGAGACGCCAATTGTCACACCCCTTAAAAAGGACGGCAGTCTGAGAATTTGTTCGGATTACAAAACAACAATCAACCGCTTTCTACAAATTAGCGCTTACCCAGTCCCGGTCATTCAACATTTACTGCACACTTTTGAGCCTGGCAACATTTTTGCCAAATTGGACATGTCACAAGCATATCAACAGTTCCCTGTTGACAATCAAACAGCCGAACTACAAACGATTGTGACCCACAGGGGTGCTTTCCGGTGCAGGTGTCTCCAATTTGGCGTAAGTGTTGCCCCTGGCATTTTCCAATCCCTCATGGAGCGTATACTTCAGGGCCTCCCTGGCGTAGTACCCTACTTCGACGACATTTTGGTCTCCGCCAGGGACAGACCCCAACTCTTCCAGAGAGTCAGAGCAGTGTTAGACAGGTTCAGACAGCATGGCCTCAAATTAAAAAGGGAGAAATGTGCCATTGCCACTAGACAAGTGGACTTTCTGGGCTATAGAATTGACGCCTCAGGCATTCACCCCCTAGAATCCAAGGTCAAGGCAATCCATGAGGCACCCACGCCAACCACTAAAGCCGAGCTACAAGCCTTTTTGGGATTATTGAACTTTTATGCGTCATTCCTACCTCACAAAGCATCAGTAGCAGAGCCTTTACACAGGCTCTTAGATAAAAAATCACCTTGGCACTGGGGCCACAAGGAAGACACCGCTTTTCGCGCAGTCAAATCACTGCTCACATCAGATGCAGTCCTTATTCAATTTGACCCACACCTCCCATTGGTACTAGCAGCGGATGCATCCCCTTTTGGGATTGGAGCCGTATTAAGCCATAGACTACCCAACGGCTCCGAGGCACCAATCGCTTTCTTTTCTAGAACGCTCTCAGCAACAGAGCGTAACTATAGTCAAATCGACAAGGAGGCTTTAGCCGCAGTGGCAGCGGTAAAGAAATTTCATGAATTCCTTTTTGGCCACAACTTTGAACTAATCACGGATCACAAGCCTCTCCTGGGTCTTCTATCTGGAGACAAGCAGACTCCCCAAGTGTTGTCTCCCAGAATGACGAGGTGGACCTTGTTCCTGGCGGCTTACTCGTACAAGCTCATCCACCGCCCAGGCAAAACGTTAAGCCACGCAGACGCCCTCAGCCACTGCCCCCTGCCAGCTCCAGCTGAGGACCCGGCCCCGGTCCATGCCATCTTCGATGTCACCGAGCTCGACCTTCCTGTCACCGCCCTCGACATCGCCACCAAATCCAGGACGGACAAAACAATCGCCCAGGTACTGGACTGGGTGAGGAGCGGGTGGCCGGGCTCTAACCTCGCAGCCGAAATCACACCTTTTAAGACCCGTCAACAGGAACTATCCAGCTTACAGGGCTGCCTGTTGTGGGGCACCCGAGTTGTCATTCCGGCCTCGCTTCGCACACCAGTCTTAGAGGCACTACACGAGGGCCACCCGGGCATCGTCCGGATGAAGGCGTTGGCTCGGAGTTACGTCTGGTGGCCTGGCTTGGACGACGACATCGTCAAGTGGGTAAGCTCTTGCCAGCCCTGTCAGGAATCCAGACCATCCCTCCAGTCACCACCCCCACAAAGTGGGAGAGCGCCAATGCGCCTTGGTCAAGGCTACACATTGACTTGGCGGGACCAATACACGGCAAAACCTTCTTGGTGGTCGTAGATTCATACTCTAAATGGATCGATGTGGCACAACTATCCACGACCACCACGCAAGCGGTTACCAAGGCTCTGACCCGCCTATTCGTAACACACGGGCTACCAGATACCATAGTTTCAGATAATGGCCCCCAGTTTGCCTCAACCGAATTTAGCCGCTTTGCCACCAATCTTGGCATCCGACACATCTTCACGGCCCCTTTTCATCCTGCCAGCAACGGGCTGGCAGAGAGAGCCGTTAGATTCACAAAGGAAGCGTTAGCCAGATTCAGCAAAGAAGATTGGCACCACAGACTCTCCCGCTTCTTGCTAAGCCAACACTCAACCCCTTGCATGGTCACCAACAAATCCCCAGCTGAACTTCTGATGGGTAGACGCCTAAGAACTGTATTGGATAGGCTCCACCCTCACTATTGCCCTGACACCCCTCTCGCTTCAATGACGGGGGTCAGAGATTTTGTCTTGCAGGAACATGTCTTCGCAAGGAACTATGCCGGTGACCCACTTTGGATTCCAGGAGTGATAGTAGCCATCACCGGCCCCAGGTCGTACCGAGTCCAGCTGGAAGACGGCCGCATATGGAGAAGGCACCTGGACCAGCTAAGGAAGCGACAGGGTACCTTCGCCAGTACCGGATCGTGGGCTCAGGTCGGTCCCCAGGTGCCTCACCAAACTCTCATCGAAGACCATGCCAGAGACTCTTCACCACCGTCACCCGTGCCAAGGGAGCAGGCAGTAGACCGGGACTGCCTGATGGGCCCTCCACCTGAACCGGCAGACGGGGCCATGACATCGCCGCCCAGAAGCACTGCACCGGTACCAGCGCAGACCTCAGAACGAGGCTGCACCCCATCACCAACCCTACCAGTCTCCTCGAACTCTGAGACGCTTGGTAACTCACCGGAGTTACGACGCTCGGGGCGCCAGCACAGACCGCCCGCTTATTTAAATGACTATGCGTGTTCGCATCTGGGGGGAAGGGGTGTTATGTCCCTGGAACTTGCCAAAGTCCCCACCCAGGTCCGTTCATGCTGCGGGGGCATTTGCTGCCCCTCATTGGCTGGCCTCCCTCGACAGCCGGCTATAAAAGCCAGCTGCAGGGTTCGGCCAGCCGCTGTTCGCTGTGAGCCTGCTCCAGGCAGGGCTAACACGATCAGTCCTTTATTGTTCCAATAAAGTCTTGTTGCATTCATGCCCTGGTCTAGCCTCTCATTGCTCAACTACAACAGACACGACATTAATTTCAACAGGGTACTCCAGTGACTAAATACTGGTGAAGTAGCAAAAAGTGGCACTTTCCAGGCCTGGTATCCATTGACAGCAGATTGTCATAGAAAGATATTGTATTGGTAGCCCTTGGTTAACAACGGTAATTAGAATTGAGGATACAGTTACAAAATGCAGGGTCACATGAACTGAACTGCTTAGCATACGGCAATTCTGGTACTGTATTCCCAATTGCCATTGTTAAGTAAACCAGCACAGATCATTAAACAAGGCTGTCACATGGTTGCCATTTGTCTCCAGTCTGCTTGCCGATTGGCTTTGCTTGTTGGAAACTGGAAAGGAAGTTTGCAAATGGCAACTGCATAACTACGGAATGCTGTAATGTTGTAATTGCACATTAGGCACCAAACACCCTGATCACAATCAGCCAAATGAATGGGAATACTATAGTTGCCAGTTTTAATATAACTCATTCATTTAGTGCCATCACAACTTTGAACAGTTGCTGAAGGAATACTTGTTAATTGAGAACCACCACTGCTATTCAGAAAAAAAAAAATAAGAAGCATGCATTTATTTTGTCCCCTTTTTAAGTATACTGGCAAGTAATGACACTATTACACATTGAAGTGGAAAAACTATGGTGTGTAAAGTGAGGATCATTCTCGTTAACAATGATTTTAACTTCAGATCTGTCATCTACAGTTCATTTTACTCAGTTTAATTTAAATACAAGAAATGGGAAATTGGGAAAATGAAAGCGATCAGGAAGAAAGAGAAATATCCTTTAGAAGAAAACTATACAAAAAATATGAGAAACATTATGTACTGAATCAGGACATCTAATACAATATACCAGGTGTATCTCCATGCTAATTTGAAGTTATATAAATGGCGAACACGGTATTAACATCCAGAGAAAACAGAAACATTTCCCCAAATATACTAAAATAACCTGTTCAATTTCTACTATTTTTTTCTCCTTTCAGTTCAGCCTGAAATCATGCAACCAATGTAAGTTGCCATTTGTGTTTGTGTGTGTGGTATGTATATACAACATATATATATACACATTTACAGTATATATGCTGTATATGTATAAAATGTGTGTGTGTGTATGTGTTTTATAAAGAATGAATTGGGAAAAAAAGTTAAAATTGTATGCCAGGGGCAAATGTTTCATCATGTTAAAAGTGTATTTGAACCCACTGAATCTTTATGTGCTTTTCCTGGGTGACTCTGAGCTACGTTGAAACTGCACTACAAATGAGATATGATTTGCCATCCTTCCTCACCATTTTTCCATTACAAATCTGCTCCAGCTGCAATTTACATGCAAGAAGTAATAAGATAAATGCCCGCTTTGGTTTCTTATACTCAAAAAAGGTAGTGATTCAACTGAATGTCCGCTAGCCTATTTTCCTTCTGCTAGAGGAATGATGTTGGTAGAGATCAAATTAAGTTCTTATTAAGAATAAGAAGCAGGACAGTGTGATATACACACACAGGAAACAAGGCCTCCACAGCCAGCAGGTATTGCTTACTACACCTCAAACTGGATGATTTAAACTTGTGCTGTCTCTAACCACTATTGATCTCATGAAAAATTATGTTCCCATAACTCTTTTTGCTAAGCTAAATCTCCTTAGGTTTTATGTTACAATGAACTCCTCAAGCAGGAATACACACACACACACACACACACACACACACACACACACACACTTTTTTAAGGCTGGCTATTCACAATATCCTACTCAGAGGGTGAAGAAAAAAACAGAGCTCAAATGCCCCAAAGCTGAAGCTGATGAGCCCCCTCAGAGACTCACTCCCTAATATGTCATCTCTGAACCTCTTCCAGACACTTCAGTTGGAACTAAAACTGCAGAAATAGCAATAGCATTTAGGCTTATTAATAGCTCTTTACAGCAGGGGTCCCCAACGCCCAGTCCAAAGCCTGGTATTGGGCTGCGGCCCATTGGGAACCAAGCTGCACAAGCAACAGACGGGTATGTGAAGTTCCATGCGGGCAAGTGGCAGGCACACACATGAAACCTATCTCCTTACACACACACACATCGCAACTACTGCAGTTGCTGCCAGTCCATGGAGCCCAAAAGGTTGGGGACCGCTGCTTTTTAGCAATCTCTGCATAATTTAAACATAAGCATTGTTTGCAATCTGTGTCCTCATTTTACTGATCTCTGAAGGATGGAAGGCTGAGTCAACACAGACTGTCAGGATTGAACGCCAGGTGGTTTGCAGAGTTTGCCTGCAATATTACATTTTAACCACTGCACAACCAGGTTCTCTGAATAGGAAACATATAATGTAGCTGCCGAACAATTTGAATAGTGCTGCAGCATAAGACTTTATAGTCGTGCTGCTTAGAAATAATGAGTTCCAATTGTGTGTGTATTGCAAGCTTTCCGGCCTTTGGTGGGAATTGGTTATCCAAACTACAAAGAGAGAAGCTATCTTTATAATCACCCATCATGATATTTCATTATCTGAAATCCAAGTAATATAGATTCTTTGACTCCCAACTGGCTCTTTCTAAACCTAGACTTGGTAGAGTACTGCTAGTTGGGGACACAGCAATATTTGCTGCTCTTTGGAAAAATCTATTGCTGTTTTATAACATATGCTTGTACTTAAATTATAAATATACAGGTTGAACATTGATCAAGATACAATGTTATACATCACTTAGTGTTTTCACTTTGGTATCCAAAATCCTTTCGAAAGTCCACACTCAGTTTGGTCTTTGCACCTGTCTCTGTTATCAAAATTCAAACTGAAGTCTCTGTTATTCTTTTTATAAACAGGCTGAAGGATTACTTTTCCTTAAGAGGGATGTCTTCCTTTTGCCCTTTTCAAACTATTTCTCAGCCTTTTAGACAGCTTTTCTTGTGTTAGCTTAAAAGGTCTTATGGATGTGACAAAGGTCTTAAGGGTGTTGGATTTATGGAAGAATCCTGTTGTTTCAGACAAAGTCAATGAAACCATGCATATCAATGGCTACATTTAAAAAGTGCAGATTTCAACTCTGTTTCATTGTTAAGATTTGAAGAAGATAATTATTTCTCAAAACAATATTAGGTTTGGATTACCTGTTACTCATTGACTTAATTGACAAATATACCTAGCTAACAGTACCCATCAGCCATCAGCCACATGTTAAAAAGTGGGGAGAGAGATCTGGAGCACATCTGAAATGTTGCCATATCTAAAACCAAGCACAACTCGCATGGGAAAGAAGTCTTTCTTCATCTTATTTGCCTGCTCACCATGGATTTGAAGAGCAATATCATGTCCTTCCTAAGACTTTTCTCTTTCAGGCCATGCTAAACATATACAGTAAATCACATTTGTTCAACCTTTTTTTTATAGATAATCAGTGCATGGAAATATGCTCCAGACCTCATGGATGCCTATCTAGTCTTCCACATATATAATGATGTGATACAAATGACTAGAAAGACAATGGAGATTTAAGTTTGAAATAACGAATTCCCAGGGTTAAAATGTGACATTGCCCATTGAGTCATATGACTTCGCATTCAAAGCCCATTTAACTCAAATGCCTGTTCTCCTTTTATGACTGCCATTTATTTACTTTCTGCTGCATGTTGCAGCTTGTTGTGAAAAGCAATTCAACCTCACCATGGAGACTGCCCTGTATGTAAGACTATTAAGATAAAGTCCTGCATAAGTGGCCTTAATAAAAGGAATTTATCACCAGACATGTAGAGGAAGTGTCTCTCATTCATAAAGTGAATAAGATCGAGGATTGTCATTGCACATTCACAGAGCTAGAAATTATCATTCATTCTCCAAATTACCAGCCACACTAAGATTATTAAATGATGCATTATCACTCCTCCTCAGTATGGGAATATCTTTGTTATATATTTGATTACAAATGGCTAACCATATGATTATCACTAATAAATCAGAAATAAAATGCCACTTGGCCTGCCTAGGACAGGTTCTGATAGGACTGGGAAGTAAGAAGGCTTCTGTGACATATTGGTCACATTTCCACATTTCCTCCTAACATTCTTCAGTGCACTACAATGTGTAAGATCATACATAGATCAATGGGGCCACAATAACCCCATTAGGCTGCAATACAGCTTTTTCACTGCAACTCAGTATGGCATTGGTCATTGTATTTGGCACTTTGATGCTACATAATATTCTAATACAGTTGGAAAACAGTTGGCAGAACAAACAAAAAAGTTAGAAAAGTGTAACTAATTTATTTGGCTCAGGAAATCAATTGTCTTATACTTATTTCAGACATTCACTATGCTGGAAAGATTTCTCAGGTGGCAAAGCAGTAAACAGAAAGTATACTTTCTCCCACTAAACAGATATTAAAGTGATATGTGGGCTTTGTCTTCAAATAAAGACCTAGTAATTGTACCCAGTCTATATTAATCATGCTTTAATTCTACTTATTTTAATTGTACTAAAACACAGCTAATTACATCTGGATCCAAATCTTATTTGTTCTTTTTCTCTTTTTAGAAACAAGTTTTCTTAATAGAATCATGGGGAGATCTAATGAATTACTTTGTATCCAAATATAAAATAATATCAGTTATCGACTCATGACTATCAGTTCAGCTTATGAATCTGTTTAGGATATTTTCTTCTATTGCCAGTATTGATAATTATATCATCAGTTGCAGGTTTTTATAACATGTGATTTGATCAGTACTGTCATTGAATAGGAATAGTTACATTTCTTTGGGTTGGATGCTTTTATTCTCAAGAAACACATGTAAAGCAATCTGTGTTTCTGAAAACCGTATCCCTTATAAATGGTTCATGAGCATTTTAATAATAGGCCCTTGCAGACTTTCACATTTTATTCAAAAATGTTTGCTGAATATAGGACCATGAACATAGTGTTGTCTGCAATTCTTTAAAGCAACATCTTTTCCTGCAATTTATATGGTTGCTTTTTGTAGTTGCCATATACAGTAATAAAAGAAGACACAGTTGTTTTAAAGAGTCTCAGACTATGTTAAATTCATGCTTCTGCACTCTGAAGCAGCTTTACAGAATCAAATCCAAACCATTGCACTGTCCTATTCAGTAATTTATAAGACTCCTACTTTGTTTTCTTTGTGATATTAGATGATTTAAGTATTTCTGCTTACTTTAAATGCATTTTAAATGTGGAGATCAATTTAGAAAAGCCTTAATGAAAAATTCACTGTTGTATGAGATTTTTCCCTCCAAGTATATTTGGGTCTTGTACCAAATTTCATTTTGTACATTGCCAAGAGTATACAATCTATTGCAGCAAGAACACTTTATGGATTTTATATCGCAAATCTACGCTTCTGGTGGTAGACTGCTTCGCAGCATGAAATGGCAGCTTATTAGTAACAACAGACTGCATAATGCCCTCCATAGACATCTAGAAAAGTATACTGCTCACCATCCAATGACTCATGCCTTCTTCAGCTTTGGCTTTCTGCCTTCTACATAAAATAATTGAGCTAGCCTAACATAAGAACATTTTTAAAATGGGAAAACTTGTGTTTCACCAAGACATTCTGGCTCTTTCCTTGATACTAAATTAGACTGCTATCCATCCATGCACCCATTGCCAATCCTCACTCTTTATCTATTATTTGTATTTTGGTTTGCTACCATATGTTGATATCCTTATTTCCTTGGTACAAGGACTGTTAAGCAAAGCAATTGGCTAAACCTGATAACTGTGCTGTACTCCACCTTCCCTGAATATCACCATTGTTCTCAATCATTCAGTTATGTCTCACTCTCAAATATAACCAGCTAGTGTAAAATCATCTACCAATAAATGTTAACAGGTGACTAAACTATGGGTAAATTTTTACTAAGCTTGCTATTCATCATGGAACTAGCTTGTGGAGAAGGTGAGCTTTGAATAGTATCTAGACTTATGCTTTCTTCAAGAGACATTTAATCTAGCCATTGGTCAAAACTTACTTGTTCCACAGATTTATTGAACACATCTCAATCTTCTGCACTTCCTGCCTCTTTTAATATGTATAGGAAAAGAAAGGTAATGAAGAGGAAAGGGTGATCCAATCTGTTCTGAAGTGTTCAATGGATGCTGGGTTGACCCAGCCCTCTGATTGTGATGCCAACAAAATAATTACTTTCAGTTTCTAAATACAGCATTAACTCTTTTCCGCACAGAATGATAATAGCAAATCTTTCCCTATATCTCTTGATGCCACATATATTTTAATTTTAATTTTATCTGGATGAAGTTGCAAGACTCACATATTTTCTATAGCAGTTATGGCTAACCTTTTTGTTGTGTGCCGAAACTGCACGTGCGTACCCACACACACGTACCCGCATCCATAATGCAATGCATGTGCTTCCCCTGGCCTCTGCACATACGTGTGTGCCCCCCCCGTGGCCCCCACACACCCTGCTCATGCACGAGCAACCTCCCCCACTCCCCATTTTGGGCCTAGTAGGCCTCCCTGCAGCCTCCTGGGAACAAAAACAGGCACAGGGAGCACAGGTGGGTCCCACGCTGCAATCCCATGCTCCCCCTGCACATGCGCACACAAACCCCTGCACTCCCCTGATCCATGCTCATGCACATGCATCTCCTGCATGCGCCCCGCTCCCGTGCATACATGGCAGAGACCCAAAAATCAGCTGGCCAGTGGGAGGAGTGCATGCATGCACAGTGGAGCTAAGCTGGGGCAATGGCTTGTGTGCCTACAGAGGGCTCTGCATGCCACCTGTGGCATGTGTGCCATAGGTTCACCATCACGGTTCTATAGCTTCCAATGCAACTACATCCAGATGTAATAGAATAGTTAATAGTTAACCATCTTGTTGTAATGTGTTTTTACATTTTGGCAGCAAGCGTTCATAGTTATGAATGACACTTATTATCAGAATATAATAACAGCTTGTGTGCAAGTCCAACCCCTTTCATGTTGTCAGTGCCTGAACAAGACAATGGTTCCAATATTAAATTAAAAAATCAGAAGACTAAAAAGACTTAGAAGGCATGTTAATGATTGAAGAAATAATTCCATTTGTAACTGACCCTGATCAAAGAATTAGAAAAATACATTTGTATCCAATTAATTTTTTAAAAAAATCACAATTGGAGAAAAATTGGTCCAAAAATGTCTGTAATTAACTTGTGGCTATAAAATTTTGAAGAATGCCTCTTTACCCACTTCTACATCAAAGGTGGCCAACCTGCAGCTCTTTACCATATGTGTGGTAGCTCCTAAGGAGATTCTCAGGATTCCTCAGCATTGAATGGCTGAAACTGAGTGACAAAACATGTGACTTTAAGTAACATAAAGGGTTACTTGACTTTGGATGAACTAAGCATAAATGTGTTAACTAAAATGTTAATTAAGAACTCTCTCTTCTTCTGCTTAGTGGTGTCCTCATTTCACGTGGGAATAATGGGAAAATAATGAAATAAGTAATGTGGGGCTGCTCAACTAGTTGCCAGTGCCTGCCATAAGCTAATAAGATTACCTCTATTTAATTTTAAAGGATGTAGTTGATTGAAATTATACATTATTTATACAGCCTTACAAACTGATCATTATGAATACCTTTAAGATGGATATGAGGACTGTTTAGTAGTAGACATAGATATGT
This sequence comes from Pseudonaja textilis, assembly GCF_049901715.1. Classification (NCBI taxonomy): domain Eukaryota; kingdom Metazoa; phylum Chordata; class Lepidosauria; order Squamata; family Elapidae; genus Pseudonaja; species Pseudonaja textilis. The sequence goes on along the minus strand of NC_141993.1, from coordinate 54,567,103 downwards.
AGACCCTTTGGCAGAAAAAGCATCCATCTACTGGGTTCTTAGCAAACTTCAGTCCTTTTCTGATCCATATATATATATATATATATTTCCATGTCATTGAGAAAGCTCAGCTGGAGGGAAAGGGGCAGCTTTCTGAGTCAGTGGAAATTGTTACCATTCATCTGCATACAAAAGGCTGCATAGAAAGGCACTGAGGTGAAAGAGGTCATATACCCAGATGGATTTTTAATTCCAAGAGGAAAATAACACCATACTCTCTAGTGATAACTGAGGCTTTCTTCTCAATTCTGACCAAAATATGATTTTCTTCCTCTTTCGTGCAGTGAAAGAGAAGCAAATTACACAGAACTGCATTCTGCAGAATAATAAAGTTTCAAACTCCCAGAAGCCAGTGTAATTACTAAAAAGCAGGAAATACAGTTTTGGTTTGTATCTAATCACAATGCCATTTAGAGTACAATAGAAGAGGATCTTGAGGTCTTGGGATGGGAGCTGGCCTTTGCTGACAGCCTCAACTCTCAGCAGGACTTAAGCATTCACAAAGAGAGCTGGTTCTTTTTAGCTGTTGACTTTTATACTAGATCTAGAAATCAATCCAAAAGAATCAGACTGTGTTTTCAAAACTGAACTTTATGACACATAATTCTCACCCCTGACCTGTTGTTTTCACCAGTAGATGTTTTGGTGGCTTCGCCTAAGCTGCCCTGACTTTTTCCTTTTCTTTCAAATAAAAGCCTAACTTCCTTTCAGTGGAATAAGCCCATTTGGAAGGAGTTAGTAAATATTAGTCGTAGAAGGCCATGAATTCATATAAAGTTCAAGAATTTTAAAAAAAATTGCTTTCACAGAACTGTAAGATTGCTATTTTATGAAATGCAGAAGAAAACTATATATATTTCTTTGAGCTAACCTTCCCATGACATTATGAAAGCAAACAAAGCATCTTTTGCTTCTTGAAGATTATTATTGCAGTCCACTTCATTGGGTGCATGGTGGAGTCAAATATGTTTTTATTTCTTTATTTGGTTTCTAGAGCTACCTATCTCAACAAATTACTCTGTAACTTCAAAACATTTACACAAATTGTTGTAAATTAAGGACTACCCGTATTACTTTTCCATCTTCAAGCAGGAATATTGTTAAACAAATATAACTGAAAACTCATCCAAGTTCCTCATCCAGTGTCCTAAATATAAAAAGTAACACTGGTAATTATTTCTGTTAAATATGGGGGAAAGTCATGCTTGCCTTACACTGATACCTAGAGAGGTTTGCTCAATGAAAATTTTGAGGACCTTCTACTGATTTGACATTGCCTCCTTTATTTTTATTTTTCATGGTTTAATATTGTATTTCTGGGAAGAAATACAATAGTACAGCTATTTCAAATTGTATTTTTTTTTCTATTTAACCCACCAAAAGTCGTTTGATTATGGCAGCATAGAAATCTATTTAATAAACAAATAACACAATATTCTGGATTCATATAATATACTGTATCATAAATTAACCCAATGGGCTAAAATGCAGTTGGCTAGTTCATGCGTAATATGTTGCACCAACTCAGCCAAAAGAGTTCCTCAGGTCTGAAAGTTGTCACTCCTGCTCAGATGTTATTAGGAGCCTTTAATTTAAACTAGAACTCTGATTGAAATACTCCTAGTGAGCCTTTAGGATCACTTGATTAATGATAATTTATAATTAACAAATTCCCAAGGGAGCTATTTTCAGTTTGATCATCTAGCTCCTGCCTGAGGAAAAAAAAAACAATCTGCTCATTCCAAAATGAGCAAAGAAGGCCACTTGACCATTTTTACATGTAAATGCATGAGAATATAATTAGTAATGTGAGAAACATCTGGGTGGCATCTGGTCTTTGGGTCACCAGATATTTGGTGACTGGAAATCGCTCTTGCCCATAGCTGTCATTCTCAGTTTGGCTTGCCTCTGGTACTTAACCACTTTAAACTAAGTGCAACTGTTTTGTCCTAAACAGGCAGCTGAGAGGATTCAGCTGGTCCAATCAGCACAACGAAAGCATGAAATGAGAAGACCATGAAATGAGAAGACCGAACGAGAGAGAGAAATAGCACTGCTCTCCCCCAGTCCACTCCTGGAAAGCCTCTGCATTAATATGTGCTTAGTTAGACCCACAAGCACTTTGTTTGTATCTCTTTTCACAACTCCCCCCACTTCTTCAATTCCCCTCTTCCTCCTCCTCCTTGCAGACAAAGTTCTTGAATCAGCAGATTGTGAGCTCAAGAGAAGTAAAGAGCTATCGAGGGACAGATTCTGATAGCATTACAGGCATACGTGGAGCCATTTTCTGTGGCGAATCGTTGAGTTCTACCTGGTTATCTCCTGCCTTGCACATCACTTCCAAATGACATGCTCTCAGTTTGGGGAAAAATGAGACTTTTTAAAAATAGCTGGGATTTCAATAATATGTAACGAAAGAATGAGATTACTTTCTGAGAGGGGAGAAGGAGTGAGGGGGAGAAAGATGGAATAAGAAGAAGAAAATTCTCTGCCCTTTCTGGAGTTCCTTCAGTAAAAATTCTGTTAAAGGCAGAAGCTCCTAAAATACTAAAAGAAACAAAGTTGAGTTGCTTTTCAAGTTGCCTTTTAGTTGTACTTCAAAGTGAGCAAAAAGGCCTGTTGTTGTTGCATTACTCTAAAGGAAGATCCAAGGAGGTCCAAAAAAAGTTTGGTTTTAGCAATAGAAATATCATTTCCTCTTTTTTACATTCTCAAACCCTGACATTAGATGGTCCTTTTAACTTAATTTTCTGTTTTGCTTTGTTTTCTGTTCCGGTTTCTTAGATTTCCAAAAGTGGGTTAATATATACCAATTATTTAAATTCAAAACATCAAAGGTAAACATCACAACCCAATCTAATAAATTGCCAAATTCCCTTTCTATAATCCTTGAGTCGTTTGGTCCCTGAAATTAAACGCATATTTTTCCATCATATTAAGTACAAAATAGATCTTTAAAATGTAGCATAAAAACTAAAGTATATAAAAAAAATAAAAAGAAAGAAAATGTTCCAAATATTTTCTAAAACCCATCATCTGAAGTGTGGCCCCATTACATTGAGTCCTCAGCTTTCCAAAATTATTAAGTGTGGCCTTTAGCCTTTGCTAAATAATGTATATGTCATTTTTATTTGTATATGCGAACAACATACTGTATTTCATAGGGCATATTTCTCCTATCCAAGAAAGGAGATGGAAAATAAAGATCAAAGTGATTTTAGTGGTGGGAGTGATTCATAAGTTGGAACCAGCAGATCCCAGGAACATTATAGTTCTCTCTCAAGAAGAGTGCAGTGTTAGGAATATAGGATATTGCACAGAACCTTCAAACACACCCGTCTTCCAGTAAAGGAGTGGAAATTGAGTGAGAAGGGATACATATACACATAAAGATGTAGATAGACAGAATCTGGAAGCATCACCTGACAAGCACAACATCATCCTGATTTGGTTGCTATTTCCCATTTTGTTATGATGTAAGAGTGAGGAGGTAAAAAGTATTGACCACAATCCTAGGTTCATCGTGGAATTCTATTCAACCCATTTCTATGTTCAAAAACAGGGATACCAATCACCTCAATCATCACTATCTGCTCTTAAGCCTGAATGAATCATTTGGAAAGATGATTCAGTCTGGTAGCAATCCCAGTGATGTCTATACTAGGTAGGCATACACATATTTAGAAGTCTAAGAACTATTCTGAAGCAAGCATGTCAAGCCTTTGTGGGTAATATTGTCTTAACTTTCCAAAAGGGAATATAGAGGGACAACTTTCTCATTTCCTTAACAATTAGCTTATGTCCATGGGATGCCAATCTGTGATACATCATTTGGGGAACAACCCAGGAAGGACCATATTTTTTCTCTCCTTTAAGCCCCAATCTGAAAAGGCTGCATGTGTGTATATGTGTATGCTCTTTTTGATAGCATGGTTAATAACATCTCTGTTCCTGCATCACAATATCTAGGAAAGTAGGAACAGAGACAGCAGGTGAAAGAGAATGAAAACAGCCTCTCTCAAGAGTCAGATGCAATCACCCATTTTCCACAGTCAGTTTCCTGCTGTCTGTGTCAGGGAACAATCTGACAAAGTGCGCTAGATGAAATTTTGCTGGCTTCTGTCTTTAGATAAGAATGCTATCACTGACTCAACATATTTTATGTATAACATACCAGCTGCAAAGAGCACTCAGTCATCAGGCTTCTTTAAATATAGTTGATGGTATCTGAAAAACCAGTTAACATGTTGCAGCTCGATGCAGGACATTTTTACATCCAATCCCCATGTTATGAAGTCCACCATGCCTTTCATCAGCGCATAGATCTGTCCACAGATGTGTCCATCCAAAGTATATGTAGAACTAAAAGGATGTAGGCAGGAATAAACATTTAAAATTCATACACATATACAGATATCATTTCTTGGATTTCAGGTATAGAATACTGAAATATTTCCCTTTGGATTAGTTGTGTAAAGCTTTCTATTTATATTAGTTACAGAAAATAACTATTGTTTTTTAGTATTTCTGATCTACTCGTGACATTGTTTTAATTAATACTGCTGTTGCTAACCAAAATTTCATATGCAAGGAACTAGGACATTAGAGAAAAAACATAGGTCCAAGAATTGTTAAATAATCAAATATAGTGTATAGAAAAAATATTTTTAAGAATTATTGCTGAAATATTTCCCCCTATTTTTTAAACAATAACTGTTGCTTCATTCTCCATTCAGCCAAAAGGAATTTGGATAATAGTTTTTTTGTCATACAGCTAGGAATCCTACAGTCTCTCTTTGTAGCATTTACCATACTGATTTGGATAAACATTTTCTGCATGTTACTTTTTCCAAAAAATTAATGTAAATGGATAATATTTCATATATTTGATGCTGGATTAGAATAATCCAAAACAGAATATTGTGCATCTACACTTCCTCTAATGTTTTTGTTAAATTTAAAGAATTTTAGTAGAAATGGAGAAAAGTTTAGTGGTTACAGAAAGTGAATGTGAGTGCAACAGAAGGCAGTGATCTATAGGAAGAAGAGGATATACTGGCAATCGAACAAATGAAAACAGTTATGGTATCTTTCTTGATACAGGTTTGGAAAGTTTTGTAAATTCAGTGGGATTGTGGTGTTTAGACTGCCTCCTACAGTTCTAAAGACAAAACGCAATTTCAATTGATCTGTGATAAAGCAAACAAATAAACAGCATTCTATTTAAATGTCAGTCTAAAGCAAACTGAAATTAAATGAGTGGGTCTTTGTACAACCTGTGGACAATTGAGTGGCCAAATAAAATATTATAGCCATTATCATGTTGTTTTTTTATAATAAGAATAACTTTTTCTTGGTTCATATTTTCTGCAGATGTGGCAACTACAGTGTATACTTGCAGTAAATGCAAGCTTATAGAGTTATCTAAAGAAAAACAGGTTTGGAGCAGTCAGCCACCATACTTCAACTGATGAGAACCGAGGTATGACACGTAGACTGCCTCCACGATGGTCTACTCAAATAAAGGAAATGCTACAGTGAGGACTGTCAGGTTTTCAAGCTTCAGCATTTCTTAAAAGAACTTTTGTAGTTCTTGACCATGAGAGATGCACTTTTGGTTTTAGTTGCCATGTATGTAGACTTTTAACTGCTCTGTTAGGAGACACAAGTCTACACACATGGCAACTAAACCGCATATTGTATCTCTCATGGTCAAGAACTACAGAAGTTCTTTTAAGAAATGCCATATGCTAAATAAAATAAATAAAAAAAAACCAATGAGAAAAATATAAAGATTTGTAAAATCAAACAAAGGCAATGTTACATGAGAATTCAGCCTTGTTGGCATTCTTCTCATATCCAGCTTGATGAAGCATGTAGACCCTCCACCAAACCATTTGTACAAGACACACCTTCATATCATTATTGACATTCATCCTATCACCAGTTTTCTGGTGAAGCAGCCTGAAGTTGCTGATAGGTGCTGGTATACAAATAGGGTTATTCTGGCTATTTTGGTAAAATATCTTTAATTCAAATATATTTTGAATATGATGAGGCGGGGTGTAGGGATCAACACACCACTGGTCTTTTCCCACTGAACCACCATGCTCTGCATTCCTGGCTATCTTGCTGAAGCTGTGAAAAAGACTTAAGTATCTCATATGTTCAGTCTTCTTCTTCTTAATTTTTGCAGTTTAAACATGGGAATATTGACTGAATATGGGTGTTTGAAGAGATCAGTATTTCCACTGGGGCCCCAAAATAAGAGCTCCAGGGGACTTAAAGTCATTCTTCACCTTCAATGCGTAGTATAAGTTTCCTTATAGTACTATAGCTAATATTCCTGTGGTTAGAACTTTAAAAAAAATCATTTAATGATTTCGAGCTCATGGAAAAAGAAAGTCTATTCAAGCATCAGAGCTCCTCAATTTTAAGGAAATTTGAAGTTATGGATCTGCTTCTTCCCAAATTAGTTTTGAAAAAAGGAAAAGCCATATGGGAAAAAAGATTGTCTGCTCTCTCTAGGTAACATGTCAATCCTCTCATGGTAACATAGGCATTCCCAAATGATTCAGTAGCTTCTGGTTTGGACAAAATTAAAGGCCCAGTCGTAAAGGAAGGCAGAATTTAAAAAAATAATGGAAATGAGAACTTGAACTACTGCACCATATGTTCAGGAAATTGATTGGTAGACAGCTTTCCTGCGTTGAGATTACTATGCGTTGGAAGGGAAGATATGGCAGGCAAGCCACCAATTTCTGTCTTGAAACTACCTCACATTCTACTGTGTGAGATCATCAGTACTATTAATCTCCTTGAAGGCATCAGGTTCAATTAGAAACAAAATAAATAAAATAAAAGGCATGTATTGACAGTAGCAAGAATTGTATTTGCACAGCACTGCAAAAATGAGAAACACGTAAGAAGATGTAATTTTAAAAAAAATTAGATTGTGCAGAAATGGACAGATTGACATTAAAGATGAAAGAAAAAAGAAAATACAGAGTATTTTCAAACATGGGATTTGTTTTACAAATGGCTGGATAATAGAGGTAGAAATTAGGAGCAGGAAACATATTATTATATGAGCAAAATGATCCAGACAATATGCTGTTCACTAAGCACGTATGTGTGTAATATGAAAATGTATAAATAAACTGTTGTTTTAGAAAGACAATAAGAAAACATATCCACTGTTAAATGAAGAAAGCCAGCTATCTGGCAGCATTAAAAAAGGGTTTGACTTTTTCATTGGTTTGAAGTAAATTACACTGGACTGGCTGGACAAATGATAGCACAATGTAATCACTTTATTTGTTTAGTTTGCCATCAACCAGCTGAAGAAAATAGAATAATAATGTTTTTTTAAAAACTGCTGCATTTCAAAGCAGCAACTGTCCTATTGTTTCTTTTATTTTTCTTATATGTATCTATTTCATGTATTCATAATTATGTTTATTCTTATACCTATTATCTTGTAAGCGATTGACAAATCAAATTAAATAAAAAAATAAAATAAACTCCTTACATTCTAGGCTCTTAGCCACTGTTCATTTCAATGGTAAAGGAAAAACCTAGAAGTTACATATATATATATATATATATATATATATATATATATATATATATATATATATATATATATATATCTCCTGTATTTTAAAAGTATATGTACTTTCCAATACATCCAAAGGAACAACCCTGGGAAAATTATAGAAGCATTTGAATTAAAATATGCAGAAGAACAAATCAAAGTAGCACTGTGGGTATCTACTATAGCCACCACAGCCAACAAGAAAATATGGATTATGCTTTTCAAAAGCAAATTGCAATTCTTTCAATGATTCCAACATCTGTTAAGAGACAAACTGTCCCAGTTCCAGTCCTTCCAAGAATTTCCTAATTAATCTTACTGACAACTCTTAGAATTGGAAGAAGACAAAAGGATAATTTACTGTTTACATGACATTAATCAGTTAGATCAATGAAATGGAAATAGTAGAAATATAGGTGGAAGGTGGCCATATCATGATGAGTTCTTGATTTTAAAGAAAAGTTGAGTGTAGTCAAATGTGTATGGCTCAGATTTAAAATAAACAAACTGGAAGAGTAACTTCTGCAAAATTGCTCCACTACATTCACAGTGGTTAAACTGGCATGGTCCAGAAGAGGAAGATGAATGTTCTGGAATTCTTTAGAATGATTATTCTGGGAAGAGACTAGTTAAAATAATTTAGAGTAGCATTACATTATAGAAAAAATAATGGGGAAAGCAGTTCAGAGTAGATGGAATTTCTTTTAAAAGGAGATACTAAAATGAAAACTGCAAACAATTCCAGTGAGAAAAAATGAAGACAGGAAATAGACAGTATGGCTATGCAAAAAAGTATAGTGGAAATCTGCAACAAAAAAGATGCACAAAAGAGAAGGAACGGTGGTTAAATCACCAATGAGGAATACTTACAGGTAACTCAGAGAACTGTAGAGAAGATGTCAACAAAACTTAAACTCAGAATGAACTACGTATGCTGAAGGATGCTTATAATAACATGGGCTTTTTAAAATAACTGTTCGTTTTTTCAAAAGAATCACATCACTTACTTTGTGAAGATACAAATACTAACAAATAAAAATAAAAGGCAGAGCTATTCATTTCCTACTTCATCTCTGTCTTCTCCAATGCTTGAGATGGAAACATGATAGAGAATATTTACTACGAACAATTGAAAGTTCTATGGCTAGCTGAATTGCATTCAATGGAAAAGAATATATATATATATCTCAGGGTTGAACTGTGGACTCTTTGGCATTCTTTGAGCTTGGTTCTTTGCTTGCAGAATTTCATTATCTGAATAGGCAACATCTTCAGTGCTAGAAGGAAGTGGGTTTGATCTCAACAGTAGCTTGCCCTGTATTCAATATTTATTCACTCTAGCATACTGAAATAACTTCTGATTCAGTAACATTTATATGTTATTTTTTATAAGTCTTGGGAAACAAGGAAATGCCAATGACAGGAGGAAAGCAAAGACGAATCCTAACTTTGAAAAAGACAGAAAGGAAGATCTGAGGTATTAAAGATTAGTCAGTCCAACATCAATATTTAAGAAGAATGTAGAACACAACATAAACAAATTGATATGTGAGTAACTGGAAAAGAATGTGTAGATTACCAGACATTAGTAATTGGATTTGTTCAGATCCAATGTTATTTTTTGACTAGGTAACTTTATATGTTCTTATTTCAGCAAAGCATTTGACAAAGTTTCTCATAATATTAAAAAGGTAAATAATTGGGCCAAATAGCATAGTAATTCAAGTGGATATATGACTGGCTTAGAAATCATTCTCAAACAGTACTCAAAATTACTCATTCTCAAACAGTACTCAAAATTAATTTTTCTCAAACCGGAATGAAGTATTAAATGAGCTGACATAAGGTCCAATCTTAAGTCCTGTTCTTTTCAATATTTTAATTAGTTTCCCTTTAAGAGGAAAACATAATTCTTAACTCTGCAAAAAATGCAAAATTGATTGGGACAGTTATGGCAATATTGCTTTATTTATATTCATTGTTTTCAACTGATTTTATAAGAATGTTTTAATTGCCATTACATTTTAATTGCCATACATTTTATTTTATGCCACCTACAGTCACTTTGTGTAACATGGGCAAACATATAAATTAGACAAATAAATAAATGCTGGGAAACAAATAAAATAGAGAAATTGGTTGCAAATAACAATGACATTTAACAGAGTTGAATGCAAAATTCTTCATTAAAACAAGAAAAAAGGCACAAATACAGAATGGAAATTATAGGCTGGAAAGAATATTAGGTTGATAATAGTACTTGTAAATGTATTTTGAAGAAGTAGTTGATTACCAACTAATCAATTAATAAATAAATCAGCAGTTCTGATATGACTACCAAAAGACAATTACAGTTTTAGACACATTAACAGAAATATAAATTCCATATCATAGGAAGCAATTGTTCCACTTTTTGTTTTTATTACATTCCTTCAAATTACACAGTAATACATTATATGTAGAAATCATGGTTCAAAACAGTTAGTAATGAATTTTGCTCTGGATGCATGCAAGCTTAGAGCTTTTCCATATCACCAGGGGCATCAAACTGGATTTCTTTGATGGCCGGATCAATATTGTACTTCTTCTCCACAGGCTGGCCAGGGGTTGGGGGCTGGAGAGATGGCAGAGTGCTACAGGAGGCCATCCAGACCAAAAATGGGCTGCAGTGGGCCACATGCACCCCCCATGCCCTGTTTTGGCTGTGAGAGGCATTGCAGGCCAGTCCTTTGCTATTTCCAGGCTGGCCCCATGGGCAGATTTAAGCACCCCATGGGCCAGATCCAGCCTGCAGGCCTTGAGTTTGACACCCCTGCATCTGATCAATCAAAACATTATTCCATTACATTTATTTTTATGTGAGCCTAAAGTTTGGGATAGCACGAATGGGCAGCCTGATAATCACTAAAGAAACTCAAAGAAACTCATCCATTGACTATTAGCTTTTAATGGAAGATCCCACTGAGAATAATCGAAGTAACATTATCAGGATACTGCTAAAACAAAACTGCTAGTCTCTTGGAACGTCACATATATGTCCCTGTAATAAACATTCCATACAACAACCCAAGGAACATCCCAAGGAACAATTTGATAACAGAGGCGAAAAGTCTGTATCCTTAAAATACCAAAAAGCAAACATAAACATCTGGAAAATAGAACCTCATTACTAGAGTTACACAACAATAAGGCAGTGCAAATGTGATACTTTAGTATTATGAGAACTTTGTAATTAATAGAAGGATAGTAGTAGGATATGACAGGTGAGAAGAAAAATTCTACAGAATTCATTCGCATTTGGAGGCAGATGGGCATATTTGACACACTCCAAATATGCCATGGATACTTAGAAAAAATGGTTGCTTCCATACACAAGAGTAGTTACAAATCATCAACTCATTAGAAGGCAAATTAGAATGTTCAATGTAACATTCTCTACACTGTAAGAATACATTCCAACTTACCTTTAAATTTCTTTTGAGCAGCTGGTCAGATCTAAATAAAAGCATTTAACTGGAGCATTTCTATTCCAAGACCACCTGTGGGACCCACTGTGGCATATAAGATCATTCCTGGCAATAAAGGTGGGTCTTTATTGCTGCTTTGCAGCTTCTTATCTTCCTTTTATTAATTCTTTTATTCATATAGTTTTAAATAAAAACAATACTTTCTCAATTTAAAAAGTAGAGAGAATTAGACAATCTGGGAGTAATGAATGGAGGTGCCTCCTGTGCCAATGGTGGGCATAGGATCTAGCTCCAAAGGACATGTAATGTGTGAAATCAGATGCTCTTGTTCTTCTCTGGAATTTATCCTAATAGTATATAGAAGGACTGTTTTCTCTCAGTTCTTTTTCTTTCCCACTATCTGCCCCTGAAAGGCCATTCAAGATAACTACCTCTTGGACTAAAAAGAACTGCAGCTACTGTGTTTAATAGAGGGGAGGAGTGAAAATGTCCATCAAACTCTTACTTCATCTCAGATTTCCCTACTCATTCCTAGAGTTTGTTCTGTATCTTTGCCTGAACCTAGCTCTATTTTTAGCCTCTATTTCCCTGACCTATAATGCATGCTACAGAAGCCAGACCTAAATGTCCATGTTGATAAAAGACACTGAAATAAGTTCCCTACTGCTCATACGTTACAATTCAGTAATCTTCACTATTTCGATGGATGCTATGGGGCAGGGAACTTTATGGGAGGTAGAACAGCAATATCTGCCCCAGTTTATTCTCATGTTAAGGAGAATGCAGAGAAAGAAGGTTGCACAAGCCTAACTTGATCCAAGAAAACAAACCTTGGTGTTTACATCAATTAAAGTCTAAAATCAAATGAATAGTATGGCGTCAATTATTGTATTGTATTCTTCTTCATCCACTTCATCCATGTCAAAGCAAAATAAAATATGTTTGTCCTTAAACAAAGGAGATTAAGAAGACACAGCATGAGAATAAAGTTGCTTCATATTTTGCAGGAATTAGCCATTCAATTAAAATGGTGTGGATTAAATCTTTCTTTTGGTAAGAAATTGTGACGTTCACTTTTGAAAGATGGAAAACTGATATGCCAACAGATACTTATTAATACTTCAAACTATTTGATTGATATTTGTTGATGTAATTTAGCTTTTGGAACGGTGTACAAACATTTCTCTAGAATCGCATGAATTCAGGACTGTGTGTTATGTGATATATTTTCTATCTAATAATTTACATTTCAAGGAAAACTGCTTGGTGTTCAACAATAAAATATCTTGTTGCCGTTCCTCTAACCCTTTGATGCTTTTCTTAGGAAAAAAAACAATAGTACTCTGCACATATTTAAAGGGAATCTTTCATGTTCATTTTAGCATGGGGATAGGAGAAAGTGATTGGCCACAACTAATCCCACATGAATTATATGAATATAATTCCCAGCCATGCCAATGGACCTTACTTCCATGTTGGGTATTCTGGATCTAAATGCTAATGCTAAATCATACACAGAGACTCAGAGTCTTCATTGTTTCTTTGAAGAAGCTATTGTATTTAACCACAATATTAATACTAATAATTAAAGAGCAGATCTTTGCTCTGTAGGGGCGGCTGTGCTATGCCAGGAAGGGATGTATTGTGAAAGGACAAGGAATGGGGGTGGTGAGATGGATGCTTTTATAAAGATCCGCAGTTCTCTGTGGTTTTATCCCAGCAAAGATTACATTTCACTCCCAGGGGCCTCTGCTGCCTCAGATCCTTTTCAGACTCTGTTGCTGTGGCACAGTAGATAGTTTTGGGTGTCCTTTCATTTTTTTTCTTGACAGTATTAAATATATGCCCCAGTGAGCCATAAATCAGCAGTTTATCAGAAAATAAATCATATCTGTAATAAGGGACCACTTCCTTTTAATTGGACAGTGCATTAAATTAAACAGATATACTTCCTCAAAGAATACAAAAATGTGTCAGCTAGACTTCTTTAGTGAATTTTAATTTTCAACCACCATTTCTTTCAAAGAAAGGCTTCTTCCCACTGCCACCTCTGTCCAGCAAAAAATTATATTCCAACTGAATTATTTGCTGACTTTTATAGGTTATTGTATTCCCTCTGCTTTATCTTTTTTCTTGTTCAGTAACATAGCTAGCCCTTTCTCTGGGTTTTGAATTCATTTCTGTGCAAATGATTCTCTTTGTGTATAAGTATTTCCATGACCAAGCTCACGTGTTCACATGAAATGGAAGTATTTGTGGCCTGGCATGATTATATGTTTATGAAAGAAAACTGTAGGAAGACTATGGGATTGTAAAACATATGTGAATCATAAAATAGCCCACTCTACTCAGCATATAAAGATTCACGTCTGCCAGATAGCTAGTTACAGTATTCCCAAACATGCATTAATGTAATTTCCCTTGTATTATTTTAATGGAAATTTCAGTATGCAAACTTTGCAGTTTTCTGTCTTAACCTGTGTAATTTCTGCCCGCACTACCAGCACCATTGTTTCAGTAAGAATGAAAGGGCTGAGGCTGTGACCTGTCTAAGGCTCCCGTTATCAGTCTGCTGAGTAACAATGTGAAACTATCTGTCTGAAATCAGGTTTAACATTTGAGAGCTGCTTCATGATTTATTATGAAAACACATATGTATTCTTCCCTATTAGCCTTTACTACCCTCCTTCTCAGTTGAGGTCTAAGTATGAAAAGCTATTGCCTGTTAAAAAGCCATAATTCTCCATTTTCTTTTATTTATTTTATTGACTTACAAAGACATTTAAATATGAGAAACTGCTTTGTGAAAACCATGGTTAAGTTAAACCAGGATATGAGGGCAGTGTTTAATCTTGGCTTGATATGCTAGCTCATTATCTATTTTGTATTCCAATTGCAGTTTCCTATACTCATATAAAATACAAATTTGACTTTTTAATGGAATCTAATGACAGCTATGTTTTTAAATAATGAGAAAACAGGTCTTACTCATTTCACTTGTATACGAAACGTACAAAATCAATTTTTTAAAAGATGATGGCAGATGCAATTACTTTGACATTTTGAAATTAAGACCACTAGTTTCACTATATTATTGTTCAGTTATCTTCTATTATTTGCACAGCTCAACTCCTTTTTATTGATCTTTGCTTTGAAATGTTGAAAAAAATGCTGAGGAAGCTCACTAATATTAAAAGGGAGGTAGAATTATTCTAGAAAATCATTTCTCCTGACATTTCCTAAAGATTTCCCCCCCACCCCCAATGAAGTCCTTGTGTTGGGATTTATAAATAAGAATGAAAAGCTCGGTATCTGCCTTGACCATCTGTAACAGGCTCCCCCAATTTTTGACCTTCCAGGTACAGTGGCATGATAACTCCCATGGTCACTGGAAATTTTAGGAGCTGCATTAGGGGTCAGGTTGGGGAAAGTTAAATCATTGAAAATGAAACTGGCATTGAATCAACATTTACAGGTTTACCATTCCATCTCTCTCATTTCTTTCAAGGAACACCCTTCCCCCACTTCTCCCAAAATAAACCAGCCACAGATTTCTAAGAACATTAAGGAGAATCTTGATCCTGAACAAGAGCAGAAAGAATTCAGAAGTAGCACCTTAAGAATTATTTTAAAATATTGTACATATTTTAGTGGAATAACATACATATAACATATATAAAGCGTATGGAAATTGTATGTATACTGATACTGAAGTGTTGCAAAAAAATAAAAATTGTGTTATACAATGAGGAAAATTGTTCAATAAAAATATTTTTTTTAAAAAAAGGATTATTTTTACAGTTCCTCAAAGACAAGTGTTTAGTGGTGAAGTTTTTTGCTAATTTATTATTAACTTACTAAGGCTTATATGAGTTACAGTATAACAAGAAAGACTAGGAGCAGTTTATATACCATTCTAGAGTAAAAAGGTTAAAAACAGTAACTCATAACAAAGTAAATAAAAAATAAATCCAATAGACATTTCCAATAAACTTTTGTACCAGAGGATTTAACCAAACACAAAACACATCTAACAAATAGGAAGAGATGTCCACTCATAGCAAAATCATTTTGAGCTTGATAATGATAAACAAACATCCCCATTTCTCACACATGTAGGACATGATACCAACTGCAAGCATTTAACTTTCCAAGAAATGATATGCAATTCCCAGACATTAAAAGATTGCACACTCTTAAATTTGTGTTTCCAATTGCGGCTATACAGATACTTCAAGAAATCTCACAAGCAAAGCATGAAAACATTTCCCCGTACTTCCTTCTTATGTGTTTCCTACAGTCCCTTAAACTCTTTATATCTTGTTTCCTTCCCGAAACTAGTGCAGCACTCTAAAATTTTCTGCTTGACTGTTTCCATAAGTAATGCTAATAGACCTACATTTCTTCTCAGCTATTTTTGCAGCTCAGCAGAATGGGCTAGTGATGTTCTATGTGAAATGGGGGGGGGGGAGTGTCTCATTTTGATAAAGGAAATACATATGGAATGGCTGAAAAGAGGACTTTACCCTAACTTAAGATGAGGCGTAGCATCCAGAAATTTTTCCAATCCCCACCCTGCATGAATTACTAATTGACTATTACAGCACCTCATGCTTTTGAGGCAAGACAAAAATGAAGGAAACCAGATAAATATCAGCAACGTTGTCAGGATTATAGGAATTTTAAGCAATATGTGCTTTACCTTCTCCATATATAAATTTCTGGATATTCATTACTTCCTGATTTATTGCAGTCCCTGCAGTACTGTCTTTACCAAAATGCTTTCATTGTTCTACCCTCTTTACTTTTTCTGTTCCTTGAAAACGCTTGCTTTTCTGCCCACTTCTTCCTTTTTGATTCTCTCTTCATTTTAAATTAAGAGCTAAGCAGAAGCCACAATCAGAGCAACTTGCTTTCCTCAGGGTAGCTGTAAGTTTTTGTTGAAGACTTTCAAAGGCTGGGTGGTGGCTGGCTTCTTGCAAAGACAGAGGGAAAAAAATAGATGCCATGATCAGCATTTGGCACTAAGAGTCTGCAGGTTCTCTGCAGCCAGATCTGCATCCCTAACAGAAATGTTAGAGATTGCTGCTTTTATTAGGTTTAGTCTTCTCTTTATGAAAAAAAGGAGTTGTTACAAGGAAGACTCAATAAAGCCATTCAAAAGATACCTTCACAGTGGAGGAGTCCTGTGATCCTTCTGATACTGCTGGGTTTTCATTTCCTTCAGTCCCAGCCAATATAATCCCATTCCTACCATTTTATTTTACGTAGTGCCAAATTTTCCATCAGTTCCCAAGTGGTTTATAACAGTAAGGTAATAATACACAATAAAAGTAAAACATATATCAATATATCAAGGTATATCAATTACATTATAAAAGTTCAACATTAAATAATAGAGCCATACAAAATACCAAGATTTCACTGTAAATATAGACGGATAGCTCATCTGTGGATGCTCTCCAAAAGAGCACAAACTTTTAGAAGATTGCCTCAAAGGAGCCTAGACTTGTTCCTAAGGGGTTTCTGTTCTGCTAAAACTAGCCGAAATATTTTGGCTTCCATACCCCCTTTACTTTTTGAAGGTAGGATTCCTAACAGTTTTCCCAGGAAAATGATTGAACGTGTCTGTTCCAGCAGGAAACCTGAACTGAAAGCCATATATAATTTCATATATTAAAACAAGTACTTTGAATATACATAGAACCCTATTGGCAAATGATGCAGGATTGATGTACAAATTTAATATGCAAGCAAGACCGCTACACTTGTCCCAAATGCAATTTCTGAGGATATTTCAAAAGCAGTTACATGTAAAGTATACTGCAATAGTCTAAGCAAGTAACAGGTTTGCCACGGTAAGAACTTCCTGCTGCAGCAAAGGCTCTACTGGTCATGGCTTCCATTTGCCCATCTGGCAATAACTGTAACTCCAGGATGATCACAATTCATGGACCTGTTCCCTTGCAGTTAATGCTTCTCCATCAGGTGTCAACATTGTAACTAACAAAAGAAGCAGAATAAACAAACAGAAACTCTGTCTTGCTAGAGCTTGTTGCATCAAAGACTCAATAACCTCCAAACTTAGGGCAATGCTTCACCAGCATTACCAACACGACTCAAGTAGCATGGTATCATACAATATGGTTCAGACTATTACAGTCTGAATTGATGGGCTACTTCTCCAGTGGCTTCATGTAAATACTAATAAGTAGGATCAAATTCTATGGCAGATTCCGAAGTATACAATGGTTGATCACACTTAGAGCTCTAATAAGATGGTGAAGGATACATTACCCCATCTAGATCTCAACAAGGCAACTAGTTATGTCCCATGATAAAAATGCATACCTAAACACTAACTGAAAGGAGGGTAGATAATCGATTTCTAGAATATTTGGCAGCTGGACACTAAGCAATAATTGTCAAGTATAACTTATTCAAGGAGGACTTCTTTAAAAACTAAACAATCAATCATACTCACTTGTAGCCCCAGAAGGCAGAAATCATTCTAGAAAGCACTGTGTCCAATTCACCAAAGTCCACAGTCCAGACAAAGTCTCAGATAATATGGCAAGATGTTATTCTACTCATCCCAACTTCTGAAAAAATAAGACTTGAATATCAATTACATTAATCCAGTGTAAAATAGTCATAATGACTAAGGATGGAAATCTACTAGCTCTACTTTCCCAAAAGGAATTTGGTCATACTGAACAAATGCATAAACTGACCAGTCTACTTCTACAATAATGAAAAAGAAATATTACTGCTTCTGTGACTTTACCTACCAAAGTGTAGCCTCAAACCTGGATCTATACTTGACATTAGACATGTTCATATTTTACTCTCTGTACCAGTACTTCAGGCATTCATTCTGGGAACAATCAGATTAAGAGCCCAAATCACCCAAGCTAAAAAAAAAAAAAAACCTACTGGAAAATTCCCCAATCACCTACAAAATCCATTCACTTCCATATGAGATGGATTGACCTAATGAACCTACTAATGCTATAGACATCCTGACTGTCAATTAATTTTATCTGGATCAGAAATGTGATCTAACCACAGCAAATAACGATATAATTCCCTCTTTAGCAAGATATGATCCAAGACCAAAAGAAATCTACATATGCCACCGGAGAATACATGGTCAGAGATGACCTGAGAAAATCTCTCCATGGGAAACATCTGTATTCTGGCACTTTCCAGTCCTTAAAGTTCCATAAAGTTTGAAGTTACATGCAACAAAAGCTAAGGAAATTCCAACATGAGCCCTAAGTCTCATGAGCCCTCAGGAGCAATCCCACTAGGCTGCAGAATAGCCAGGTTACCAATACGATCAACAACTGTCCTTTTAGGTTAGGGTTTTAGACACTCATATCCTTCATCTTTAAAAAAATGAAGCCCTGCTCATATATTAAATATCCTTGAAAATCAGCGCCTCCTTTAATTGATATTAATGTTGGTGTAGGACCCCAAATTTGGGGTTGAGAAATCTCTGAATTGCCAATTTTGTCCGAATAGGTTTTGGTATTACACACCAGGCTTCATCTACCATGAGATCATGCTTTAATGAGGTCTTATTACAAATAGACCTGGCATTATTTGAATTGCAATTGCTCAAAAGTCTAGAGAATCCTCATTTGTGTTATATACTTGGATGGTATAGAAAAACTTGATATATATTTGCCTATCTGAAATGGCAATAACTTGATGGCTCTACATTCATAAGTTGCTGATATAAAAGAGATGACTTTTTAACATTTACAACTGTTTCTGAAGATAAAACCATACAGCAGATTAATAATCCATTCCATTCATCTGGAGAAAGCCTTGTGTTTGCTCAGCCATCCGCACCTTGTAAGATAAATTTATGTAATGCACTTCTATATTCCATTTAGGCAGCTCTGAAGAAAGGAGGGAAATAAACTCTTTTCTTCTTTTTTTAAGGTGAAAAATGGTCTTGCTGGAAATGATTTCTGCTCTCCTAGACTCTTTTTTCAGATTCTTCAGCCATTGTCAACAAGCATATTTAACAAGCAAAACCAAATTGTCATTCCCCACAAAAAAAGTTAATTCCTTATTCTCAAATTCCCAATTTCAGCATAGGTTATAAAAGTGATAACCTTTGACTAAGCATTTGCAGAGACAGCTGATATTATTTTAGAGCTATGTCGAACTGCAAATGCACGGAATTGCTGACATCACCCATGGGTTTCCAGACTTCCAACTTTTTCATCTCACAATCTGTCTATATGTTTTGGGATTATTTCCTTCTGTTCTCAATGGCAATTTTCCAAGCAAAAGCTCACTGGATTGTGTTCAGTCTCTGAGTCTAATCTTTTCTATTCCCTATGGATGATTTATCGCGCCTGACTGGTACTAACCCTTGGTGACGGAAGCTGATAACTGTTGATTTGCTGCAAGAAAGAGTGGCATTTTTGTCTTGTTCACAGTGTTCAGAGCACTGTGTTCAGACACATTTCCATTTGTTTTATGTAGTGTACCTGTTTGTTTATTTATTGGATTTCTGTGTCACCTTTCTGTCCTTACACCCATTCACAACAATCTAATACAATATACAATTAATAGAACAAGTGATAAGTGGAATTGGATAGGTTTCTTTCAGCATAGACAGGCCAGAGAAAGTAAAATCTGTAGCTGGAAAATAGAATATATTAATAGAGACAAGAACCTTAATATATTGTAAACTATATCCTCATATGAGGAAAAAGAAAAAAAAAACTCTCAGAAGTATTATATACTGTACATAATCATTGCATATATTTTTTATGAATACACATAGATATTTCATTTCGGCCAGATCTTATTCTGCATTTACTGATTCTGATTTTGTAAATCCCTGACTTATTGGTTTCAAGTGGTATTGCTTATCTTAAACCATTAAAAAAAAACATGGGTGGATTTCTTACTTGTATTTAAATTAATCTACATTACAGTTGTTGACATTTTAAAAATAATATCTGAAGAAAAGATAAACTTAAATTTAAGTCAGTCCAAAATGATAGGATCTATGCCAAACATTATTTTCTTTAAAAATGTATTTAAGGGAAATCACTGTCTTCCATTCACAACAATCTACCACATTTGCATTTGATGTACAAGTGTATGTTTGTAGAACTCTAAACTGGGTGAGAATGGTTTGCAGCAGCTAGATCAGGGGTGTCAAACTGGTGGCATCATGGTGGCATCATGTGATGTATCAGGACTTTTTCCCCATTTGCTAAATCAGGCATGGGTGGGCCAGCATGTGATGCATCCAACCTCCAGGCCACAAGTTTGACACCCCTGAGCTAAATTGTTTTATCTGGTGGACCATTTTGACCTCAATAGCTCCTTGTGTATGGAGTGAACACAAGTCATACCATAAACATGTTTAGAGGAAGATGCAAGTAGGGGCTATCTTAATATAGCAGAGAAAGTTTCAAACAGCTTTTTCCCTCTTTTTAGATCAAAGAAACATTTACCTATCACTGATCTGATTCTCACTAATCATTCTGTAAAAGCAACACACGTCTAATAACTAAAGCACCATATGAGCTTCCAAGTACTATTAAGGTTGCTACATATGATTCCATGTGTCTACATATAATTGTATAAAATTTAAATTACTGAAAATTTGAATACAGTAGAAAAATGATAGACTCATCTTGCATTTCAGCAGTATTCTCAAGAAAACTTTCAAATCTCCCATTTGTCTCAAGTTTAGGATCTGTTCTGGGCAGAAGATCTATTCATAATCATCGTTACTAGTTGTAAAAAGTCTAAAGAACATAGTATACTAGTAGGCAATTTGCGTGGATAAAAAAGAATTAAAAGCATAGAATTATGCAGCAACTAATCATTTTATTTTGCTCACTATTGCTCTTTTCTACCCAAGATTCAGCTATGCTTTTATCTAAAGAACAGAACATCACAGACAGGGTAAGCACATATTTGCTTTTGGACAGCATAGTATATAGAATCTGGGTAATGTACATTGAGCATTATGCAAAGACACCACCTAAACATGCTTAACTCTTAATATAGCATAAAAGGATTTGCTACATATGTTTGCTGCTATTAATATACTTTCTTTTAATACACAGTGCTTTCAAAGTTTTCTTTTTCTGTTTCTTCACCAATCTGTAAATCCAGATCAGATAGCAGTTGATAAGGAATTAAAGCCAAATAGACAACCAGCCTAATCATACTCCCAACATAATGACATAAAGTAGTTAGAATTTCTCTCTCTCTCTCTCTCTCTCTCTCTCTCTCTCTCTCTCTCTCTCTCTCTCTCTCCATTAACTACTAGCATGCAATTGGAGTAGATATTTATGTGAATACAATGTGGGCACTAAGTGGCCTTTGTCAAATTCTTCATATTTGTGCATAGACAAAGTTTTCTCAAGGGCAGGTGTTCCTCTTTGGATGGCAGTAGAACTACTAATGAAAAAGGTCCACATAACATACATAGTCTTTTATCTGAACCTGGAGAGACTCAGGAGGACTGGAGGTCCATAGTCCATAGTTCATTAGAACTTGCCCATGTAAAAAGAACCATTCAAATGAAACAGTACCATTACCTTAAATGACACCATGCCTCTCCCTCCCATCCCAAAGTTTATGGCCCAACTATCTTGGAATGCAAAGTGCTACTTGGCTATGTAACATGATGTAACATGATGGTCTTTCTCATGTAACATGATGGTCTTTGAATGTATTTGAAACAGTAAGAAAAGAGGACAGTTCCTAGCACTAGATTTTCCACTTTCTTGCTTTTTCTTCTTTTTTCTCAGTTTCTCTACTCCCCTCTCTCTTTCTCTTTTATTACAAAAATAAAAGAGACTTTGAAATAGTAAGAGATAGTGGGATTAGAGCCTCTCCTGCTAGACCTAGTACTCTCTCCCTGTTAATTTCCACTTGATTAGAATTCTTTTTGAAGTATTTAAATATGGACAATAGAAAAAAGGGAGGGTGAAGTTATTGAATATTGGTTAAACTGTATTAATTTAAGCTCAGTTCCTGCTTTTATATAGATACCTCATATATATGTATGGTCTCCACTGGTATAAAGTAGACACAGCCCTCTTCCTCTACCTCAATCATTCTTTTATAAATCCCCAGCTTAAAATTTAAATGCTTGAAAGTTTTCAAACTATGAAAATTTGGTTTTTCTTCACTTTTTTAAAAACATAAAAGACACGTTGTTAATACTCAATTTGTGAAGCGGCAAGTATTACACAATTGCTCTCCCATTGCCCTGAATGAAATTTTGATGGAAAATTTGAAGCCAAGAGGTTATCAAGGAGTTTTTAGGGCATCTGCTTGTAGAAGGCAAGAGGAAGGTGCTCATATATCTGTGATGACCCAGAGTATAACAGAAATATAACAAAACCCAAAACGTAACTAAAAATCCTTTAATGCCTTCAAATTGGCTTCACTGTTTAATTGTTCACAGTGGAGGAGTAAACTATTTTCAAAATAACATTTCAAAGGAAAGAAACACAATTCAAATTCAAATAGCCAATAATGAAGCAAACCCCAAAAACAAACCACACTGAATAAAGTTCCATGACAGACCAGGATAGATAATTGCCAACTTCAGGAAGATAATCAGGGACAGTCCATTGGAAGAATGCCAACCAAGATAAACCTTCTTTAGGAATAAAACAATAAATTGTCTCCAGCGTCTGTTAGCACGCAGGTCCAAACTGTTATACAAATCTCCCACCTGCAACCCATGAAGAGGATCATGGCCCTCTCCTCCTGAGTAGACCATGTTTTACCCTGATAGTCTCCTCCCTGCATGGCCTAGGATGAATAGGGGATGGCCTGGGTCCTCCTCTGACTACTCAGCCGGCCTCTGCCCTTCCCCAGCCTCCTCCACCACCTCTGGAGCCACACTTCCACTCTCTGTTGGCTGTTCCTCCTCTTCCTCAGAGTCAGTCTCCACCAGGGGCATGACAATATCTTAATTGAGGATACAGGTAGAAGCAATTGTTGGCAGAAAATAACATTACTATTCTCTTCACCTCTAATACAGGACCATAAAGCATTTTTCTTTCAATGACTGCTAAAGCTTTATGTATACAGTTGATCAGCACAAAATCCTGGATCTTTTGCTTCTTCCTCTTGACAGACAGCAACAGGCACGTCTGCCAAAAATGTCAAGGCCGTTTTGCATGTCCTATGGATCATCTGCTGTGAGTGAAGCCATTCTATTGGAAGCTTTCTGTAAAAATAAATTCTTTAATAAACCAGATTTAGATGTGTCCACTCAGATATATAAATCCATTCTATAAAAAGAGAGAAAGAGAAACACACACTAAGAACTGCATTTTGATTTACAATGCATGACTTTAGCATCAGATTGAACTATATTACTGAGTTCAGAAATCTTTGATTGACTTAGATGTCAGGAAATAGACTTATGATATTTATATATTAAAATACTCATTTTCATTTTAGGATTATAGCAAGCTGATTTAGACAAGGTAGCCCAGAGGCCCTGTCACTATTTCGAGGGGCTTTTATTGATCCAATATGCATACATGTATTTATTTTTGTCAGTTATTTGATCAACTTTTCTGTATTTCATTTTTAAATTATATTTTGATTCTATCAGGGTCATCTGATTTCATTAAACTACTTCCATGTTAGCAAGTTGTGATTATGTCACGGGATAAATAATGCAAAGAAAAGCATCATTATTATCATCAACTTTCCTGCTTCTCCTTTGGCTTCCCCGAACATAGCATTATCTTGGCAGTGTTTGCTTGTGTTTGTAGTCTTGGTCATATGACACATAATATTCATTACAAAGTCAATATGCAATCTCAGAATCAGAGGGTTAGTAAATAAGAAAGAAATTCATTTGTTTTCTTCCCTCCAATGATCTTCACAAATTCTATTATCCTTGACAGCTATTTAACTAAAACCTTCACTAGGGTCAAAATGCAACTCTGGTTCAAACCCCAGTAGAGAGTGAAAGAGTTAAACTTTACACTTTCCACAGGCCACTAAATAAAAATTAAGCATAATGTGGAGGTTCGCTAATATATTTTTTTAATTCACTTAATTATTTCATATTTCCTCTCCATCAATTTCTCTATAGTTTTAGTGGTGAACATTTATGTACAGTACATAGAATCTTATGCTGTCAAAAAATGTGAAATACATTATGTTGAACAAATTTATTTCACTTTATGGTTGCAACAATACAGAAAATAAAATCTTAAAAAGATATACACCTTGGCAGTTTTTTCATAGATAGACAGGCAGACAGACAGACAGATTTGCATAGCTCTATCTTCCACACCTTAGCTGTTCCAGATGTGTTGCAATACAACTGACAATTATGGGAGCCACAGTCTAGCACATATTAATCAAAAATACTTTCAGGCAGAGAAATTATTCTACTCTTTTTCCATCAGTTGAATTTAAATTCAGTTCAATCTAAATACACTTTAGAAATTCTTTCAAAGGATAATAGGATTTAGAAAAAAAGTCTTATGAGTGCAGTAAGTATTATTGTCCTGTTCTGCCTCGTACAGAGCTAGATTTATAGCTGTGCAGATGCAGATAGATAACTCAACGAAGCTTCCATAACAAAGTTCATTTATTGGTACATCAGGTATCTTCATAACTCACATTTATGATGAAGTTCTTCTTTACTGACCAATCCTTTGCATGTCTGCCTTGTATGTGAAAGATGGTTATCTCCTAACCCATCTCGTAGCGACAGAAGGAAGATGCCATGTGGTAGAGAGTTCAGACAAAGAATGAAGAAAACTCCCTTAACCCACCAATTCAGTGACCAATCAGGATTACAGATGTAGCCACATGAGATGAACTACATTTCCTAGGATACCTTTAACTACATTTACCATGATGCATTCCCTTAAGGGGACAGCTCACAATTCGTAAGTAACTATCCAACTCTCATAGACTGACTGGGACAGCACACTCCCCACCTGGAATTGTAAATTACACTATTAAAAGAAGAGAAAAAAAATTAGCTATAAACTAAGATAAGCAGTAAACAGTAATACTAACTGAATAGCATATAACTATGATAAACAGTTAACTATAAAACTAAGAAAAAAACAGTAAACATTAATAAAGCATCAAACAAAGCAAAGCATGCAAAGCTTGAGGTTCAATCTTCAAGTTCGGCCTCTTGGTGCAAGTCTGCTAGCTACCTCTGGTGGCCTTTTAGGGTGTACAGGAATTCTTGGTGGCAGAGGTGAAAGTCTGGTGGTCACCTCTGGTGGCCTTTTAGGCTGTACAGGAACTCTTGGCGGCAAATGTGAAAGTCTGGTGGTCACCTCTGGTGGCCTTTTGGGGTTGGGACGGTACTCTTGCTTCCACAGTGTCAAAGAGTGTTGGGAAGCTGTTGGAAAGGGCGTGGCAGGGGCATATGCCTGTGTAGAGTGTCTTAGTGGACATCTGGTGGTTGTTGGAGGCCGGTTAGGGTGTTCTAGTGAACATGTAATGATCGGCGGTGGCCTTTGAGGCTGGAACTTCATTCTTGTTTTTGGTGGTGCTAAAGGGAATCGGAAGGCGGATGGAATGGATGGTGCTAAGGTATTTGCCAGGGTTGGTGCCTGCATCTGGGCATCACTGACAATTCCTACAATCCCCCATCCTAGTGGAGAATTGATGGCCCCTGGGCCATCTACAGGACCGCTGACCGACTCGGAGAAAAGAAAGGTGCGTGGGGCATTATTTCCAGCAAGAGTAGGATATCAGCCTTGGGATCTAGAGCGGGAAAGTGATGAGCAAGGTGCTGTAGGTGAGGCATGGTACTTATTACTTCAGGTGTTGCAATCTGACTGCGGTCTTTCGGTATGCCATCGCATTCAAATATGGGCGGTAGTGGAAATCGGGTACTTCCATCTAATGACTCTATGAAGAGCCCAGTAGCTCTCCTCCCCGCCGTGCTTCTTGGTCTGTGGCACATTGATACGGTGAAGGGAAGTTTGGCCTGTTGCACCTCAAAGAGGTCGAAAAATGTGGGTCTGGCCAGGGTACAGGTGCTTTGAGTATCTATCTATACGTACATTTTCACGGCGTCTCTGGGGCATCCTTCAGGGTACACTTTGGCTAAGCAGATGGGAAGACACGGGGGGGGGACGTGAGTCGGTGGGAATGGTGAGTCGTGCAAGGGGACAGTGAGTCAGTGCACAATGTTGTGCAGTTTACACTCATGCATGGTTTTGGTTGCAGTTTGTCAGTCTGCCAAGGAGCCCTGCATATTTCTGTGTTACGTTGCAGCTGCTTGTCCGAAGAAGGGTTACGAGGTCTCTGCTGTGGTGGCTCGTCGTCTGGATGCAGCGTGGTCGGGTGTTGGTCACTTTTGCAGATGTGACATTGCACTTTGGTTGTGTGGTATTCGGGTGAATGTTTGGATTCACAACACTTGTAGCAGTATTGGTACTCTCTTAGCAATTATTTTTGTTGGGACAGTGATTTTGCTGTAAACCCAATGCAAGTGACAAGTATTGTGCATAGGACAAAACTGGTTTCTTCTTGTAGTTGGCAATCTAACTTGGGGTAAATGGGATGACGTCTCTCCCCAACTGTGTGTGGAGGAGGAGTCGATCTCAGTGTCATGGGCAACCATGAAGGGTCTTTCTCTGGTAGTATGTATAGGGCCTGAGGGCAATATATGGTTGCTGTTGTATCTTCTAGTATTAGGAGGAATAACAGCTCTGAGTCCACGGGCTCGGTATGTGTTGCACACTGTAGCTTGGTGGGAGACAAATTCTTCAAGAAGTGTGAAGGGTACAAAGCGGTGGTGACCCTTGGCCATGAAGGTGTCAGTCAACTGGAGCCACTTTTCAATTAGTACCTGTGGGAGTTTCTGAACAATTTTGTTCTGTGTGTTGACATGATCGAGACAGGTGAGTTTCAGTAAGTTGGGATTCCATTGTGTTGTTCTCAGCTGGACAAGTATATTAGTGAGGTCTATGATTCGGCAAGGCTTGTCAATAGGGCTTTAGGGAAAT
The DNA here is from genome assembly GCF_049901715.1 of Pseudonaja textilis. Lineage (NCBI taxonomy): Eukaryota > Metazoa > Chordata > Lepidosauria > Squamata > Elapidae > Pseudonaja > Pseudonaja textilis. Next base: position 54,539,984 of record NC_141993.1, on the reverse strand, counting down.
GGTTGAGGCTATCTAGGAGTTTGCTTCTACATCCTTGGGAGTGCCATACAGTTTGTCATGCCTTTTCCATGATAACCGTAGGGCAGTGGCCAGGTCGTCTAAGTGGGATTGCAAAATTGCCCTCGGTATATTGGAAGACTGTGGCCCAAGCCATGCTATCAAGTGTCCGATTATCTCATTGGGCGTGCTACCTGAATGGGACATGGGAAAAGTTTCTTCCAAACTAGATATTCACCACCTGGCTTGTCAGAGAATCTGCGAACTCCGTTGGCGTGCAAATTTATCTTTCCACTCTGTACAACCAAGATTCTCCAGTAATCTTCAGCATTTGCTGAGTGGGGGAAGGTATTGATGTAGAGGGTTCTCCCTCTGGATTCTCATAGGGTGGGTTCAGGTTGTAAGTCAATGACGGGTTGTAGTCTTTTTTCCAGTACTTACAGAGGATGTTGTCCTCCCATACTGGGGACGATAGTCAAGCGTCACGCTGCTGTGTTTGTTGGGTATGGTTACCTTGTGGTGTCTGGGAGCTGGAGTGGTATTGAGATTGTGGCAGTATTGCTGCTGCCTGTGGATTGAGTGTGGCAGTTGTGACTGGTTGCAGGTCAACTTGTTGAGAAGTTGGTGTGAGTACTGGTGGGCTACGTTGCTTGACCAGCAGGGCATGAGACATTGCAGTAGGGTTGCTGGTGCTGGGAAAAGAATCTCTAACACCAGTTGGGGAAAGTTTGCTGTTGGAGGCAAGTGAATCTCTTATTTTAGGTCATACATCAGTAGTATAACTAACGTGTAGAGTCTGTGGTTGAGATTCAACCCTGTGTTTCTCTGGTTGTAGGAGACTGCTAGCCAACTGAGGCGGTTGCATCTGCTCATTGCGAAGCGAGTGCTGCTCATCTACGTAGGCTTTGACCCATGTATCTGGGCTCTCTTCTCCCAAGTCTTCGAGGTTGAATTGGAGGGAGGAGTTGTCGGCTATCTTCCGCCATGCTGCAGCCTGTGCTGTCTTTGTTGTTGAGTCTCTTTGCCGTTTGGCCAACTCCAACTTGGCCATTTCTACCTGGTGTTTGGCCTGGGCTTCAGCTATTTCTGCCTGGTGTTTGGCCTGGGCTTTGGCTATTTCTGCTAGATGGGACGTTACTGCCGCCTTCTGCCGTGTCACCTTCTCTGTGGCATGTAGCTCTGCATCTGCTATTGCAGCGTCTACTTCAGCTTCTGCAGCCCGTTCAGTGTAACTTGCTGCTTGGAGGCCTAAGATGTGCCGCTACGACAGGAGGATGTTCTGAAAGGATGGTGGGAATCAGCAGCAGAGAATTGGCATGAGACACTAGGAACTGCCTGCGATCTACCTGATTTGGGATGGAGGGAGGAGGCTTTCTTTGAGTGGTGGGAAGAAGCTGCTTGTGATAGAGGAGCTATGTCAGATGTGGACTTCTCCCTCGGTGTCTGCTCCTTCTGTAATCAACAAGGAGCATGGCCAGGAGGGAGTTTCTGCCTTTCCAAACACTGTCTTCGCATTCTTTGTTCGCCTCCTCGAAGCATTGAATGTGTTCTTGGAAATCTGGGTCTTCCAGGTTTGATTGTATGCACTTGAGCTTACTTTCACTATCTCTCCATTGTTTGAGGTGCTCCTCTAACTCCTTCTGCATCAGGAAGAGGGTCTCGAGGGGCAACTTGCTTTTGGGGGTGTCACAGATCTTGACCAGCTCTGTCCATGTGTCTGCATGACAGCGATACTGCCTTTCCCAATTCTCTCTGAAGGGTTTCACCATGGGTGAGGTAAGTTTCCTATGCTGTCTGAGGCCGTAGGCCTTCTGAGGTATCACGGCTTCTCCAGAGGGTTGGACATCTAAAGGCAGTTGTTGGGAATCAGGCTCTACACATACATCAAGGGTGGGTGGAGGATTCGGGTCTTCTGGTACGTCATAGGTATCTGTCATGGCTGAGGAAGTTGCCATGCTTCAAATTGGGAAAGGAAAAATTCTGGAAAATTTTAATGATTTTTTGTGCAATTCCTTTTTGTAATAGGGTACACTGCAAGCAGGTGGCAGAAGGTAGAATTGCTGCTGGATTTAACACTTGAGCACATAGGTGGCACTGCAGAGTCTGGGTGATGCTAGCACAGCACACGGTATGGCTGCTTCTAGGGTGCGGTGTGAGCATGTGACAGAAGGGGGCACTAGAGGTTGCATCGCAAAGTCTGAGGACTAGGGGGCTGAACACAGAAATATGTGCAACAGAGTCTGAAGACTTGAGGGCAGAACACAAAAATATTCCTATAAGGGTCTCTTGCTTCACAAGGTGGCAGCAGAGGGTCTGGAAGACGCTGTTGCTATGCCCATATGAGATTGCAGTTACTCTTGGAACCTTTGAATTAAGTTGATTAAATGTTACACAATAGTTTCATAATCACTCTGGTCAATATTTGAGAAATTGTGAAAAAAAAGGGAGGAGGGAATTCTCTTGCCCACTTTGAAAGGAAAATAAAATGACTTCACTGTAAATTTCTTCTTGACCACCAGATGGAGCTGGTAGGTTGTAGGTAATCTTGAAATATTTGAAATAAATCGATTAAATGTTCACAATAATTTCAAAAGGAGTTATCAATGCAAACACATATTGGAAACTCAGGGAGACTTTTCTTTGAGTACCAGATTCAGAAATCTTACAGAGTCCTGTTAAAATTCCTCTTTGCAATCCAGACACAGATTCCTGATCATCTGTGGGTGGATAGAGAAAGAAGGGAAGGATTCCTCCTAGCAGCCAAATAAGCTTTTGAAAGTTGAGCAGAAAAGAGGGGAGTAGGTTGGAAAGCTCTTTGTTTGTAGCATGTGGGGAACTCCAGCCCCACCCACTATGCAAACAGCATGTAGAGAGTTTAGGACAAAGGGGTCTGAAGAGGTATTTTAATGACTGGCTTCCTGTTGAAGCTTTTGGCGAGCTAGATGAAGTCTTTGTGTCAGAAGGAAAAAGGGAAGAAAAAGATAGCAGATCGCCCTCAGTTGCTAAAGTTGTAGCAGGGCGGATGGGTAAAATCTTGCTCCTCCTTTTATTTTACAAATTGACTCTTCCAGTTGCCAGGTGTAATTTGAGACACAGCAAATCTTTCGCTGATGAGAAAGGAGGGGAAGTTGCCCTTTCCTGGCTTGATGTGGAGACAAAGGAATCCTGCCTCAGTAACAAACTTGATAGCCTTTGAAAGCCAGAGTGTAGGATATTTGGAAAGTCTCTAGCATAAATGGAGAAGGGGTGGGTGGGTTACTGGTTCTCTCTGTAACATGTAGGGGAATTCCAACCCCTCCACCTTCCAAACAGCATGCAGAAAGTTCTGTTGCTCCCAAAGAGAGAGAGAGAGAGAGAGAGAGAAAGGATGAGAGATGCACGTTCAGATCAACATTGCACATTCACTCCTGGCTTCAATATCACGTTGCTTTATAACGAATCCAAAATTAATAAATTTTTGCTTTTCTGATGAGTTAGAATTCATCTTCACTGTTCTCCCTCATACAGTGCTAGATTTATAGCTATGCAGATAGATAACTCAACGAAGCTTCCATAACAAAGTTCATTTATTGGTACATCAGGTATCTTCATAACTCACATTTATGATGAAGTTCTTCTTTACTGACCAATCCTTTGTATGTCTGCCTTGTATGTGAAAGATGGTTATCTCCTAACCCATCTCGTAGCGATAGAAGGAAGATGCCATGTGGTAGAGAGTTCAGACAAAGAATGAGGAAAACTCCCTTAACCCACCAAGGATCAATTCAGTGACCAATCAGGATTACTGATATAGCCACCTGAGATGAACTACATTTTTCAGGATACCTTTAACTACATTTACCATGATGCATTCCCTTAAGGGGACAGCTCACAATTCCTAAGTAACTATCCAACTCCCATAGACTGGCTGGGACAGCACATGTCCTGTTTTTCCATTTAATTCTTTCACTTAATATCATAGGTATTCAAATCCAAAATATGTGCATAATTCTAGATAAATATGTTTCAGAAGGAGATATACACTTACCTGGTTTTTATTACAATCTTGGGATCCACCAATGAAAATCTGGTGCCAACTCTTTGTTTTAAGTACAAGAACTGAAAATCACCTTTTCACTGATGTAAATTTTGTTACATCAAGGTATCTTTATTTATACTTTAGGAATGGGAATAATTTGTTATTCAGTCACTTCTGGCTCTTCATGTTATAATAAACATCATTGTTTTCAGGCAGAAAACAATGTTCTGGAAAAAAAAATCACCACTAAACTGGCAGGCCAAGCTGCTATATATAAACAGGTAGCAAATCTCACACTCATTTGAATATTTGTAAAACAAATATTATTTTATTTTTAAAAAATTGAATAGAAAGCCAGCACACTTCAAGGCAAATCATCAGCCTCTAGGATAATATTTATTCCACAAAAACATTTGACTCCTATAACCATTCCTAGGAAAGAAGATAGGATCTAAGAGGATAGTTGCTGTTCTGAGTAAATGGATGTTTGTGATTAGATTTCCTCACCATTGGAACTATTATGAGCATGCTTATCATATATTTTCAAATTTTCAAATGTTCCTTAGCCCCAAAGGAGTTTCCATATGGTTGGAAGTGTATGGTAGACCAGTTTGTTTTTTTAATATACAATCTGAATGTAACCAAAATCAATCCAAAAAGGCTGGTGGTAAATAAAGAGGGGGGGACGGAGGAAGGGAAATGGGGAGAGAGAGAAAAGAAAGAAAGAAAAGAAAGAAAGAAAGAAAGAAAGAAAGAAAGAAAGAAAGAAAGAAAGAAAGAAAGAAAGAAAGAAAGAAAGAAAGAAAGAAAGAAAGAGGGGAGGGAGGGAAAGAAGTTAGGTAGCTATTAAGGATCCCACATAGCCACAGGCAAACTCTCTCCTCGCCTCCTTTTGGAAGCTATTTTTAAAGCAGAGATTGCTCTGGCAGTTCAAGGTGCTTCTGAGCTCCAAACAGGGACAATTACAAGACTCCAGTTGGAGAGTCTGAGGCAATGCTTGCATCTGATAAGGTTGAAGGGGAATAATAGGAAGGAGGGAAATGATAATGGGTTGCTGAATGCATGGGATGAGGTATCATTGCCAAAGTGCCTGGAGACAGAAGCAGCTGCTAATGCAAGTAGGATTTCTCTCTCTCTCTCTCTCTCTCTCCTCCCATTTCTTTCCCATTTTCCTTGCATAAAAAATACACATGCAGACACACACAGTTCAAAAATTATTCTTTTTCTAGCTCCAAGCTATAGTGGTAATAGAGCTTGCCAACAAATTTGATAACAGCAGAGAGCCTCTAGGAGGGCCCTCTCATTCTAAGCACTCCAAGAACAGGTGGATAACAAACCTTATTTTATTATTTCCTTCCTTTTATTTATTTAAACATTTCTAAAGAAAATTTATGTAACACAAATAATGCATGTTAGCAAAGGAAAGGAAGGAATATGACTTAAATTCTGAGATCTTTGTTAGATCAATGTTTCGTTAGTAGCAGTAACTCATTTTGCAGAGGAAAAACCATCCTGAAATCTGAGGGTGAGAAGAGGAATCAGAACATTCAAGAAAGATGGAGCCAAAGGATCTCCTTTCCCAGCTGGCTCTATCTTTTTAACACTGTAATAGTTAAAAAATTTTAAAAACTGATTAATTAATTAAAAGAGAGCCAATTTGATGTAGTGGTTAAGGCACCGATCTAAAAAGGGAAACCATGAATTCAAGTTCTACCTTAGCCATTAAAGCCAACATTAAAGTAGGCTAGGTCTAAATGTTCTCATAATATGAAGTTAATGGTGGCATTGAGAAAATTAAATGTAGGAAAAGCCTGTAAAATAAAAGACCTAATTCAAGTAATCCGGTTCACCACTTTTTGAAGCATATAAAAATTATCTACGCCACCATATAAAACAGCTTTTACCAACCTAGTGCCAGATATGCCCTTCTGCCCTCAGATTCCTATTGGCAATGATGTTAAAAAAAGTTTGATAGATGGGTGAAAGCGTGTTTTTTATGACTATGGTAAGATTCTAAATTACAATAGGTCAGCTTGATTCATGCAACTCCTCTCCAGATGTTTGGGAATTGCAATTCCTACCATGGCCTTCAATGAAGATGAATTCTGAGAGACTTTATAGAGATATCAGGTAGAATAGGGCAATAGAAAAAGTAGAATGGGAATGCCTTTTGAAAAGAGTTAGTATAAAGTTAGTTAAAAGTTATCAGTGGTAGAGCAATATAAAGTTAGATATTGTTTGTGTCCTAATTCTACTTAAAATGCTTCAATGAAGTTCAGTGACTTGAAGAGATGGGACTAAAGAAAATAACAGCTGGTTTTCTTCCCAGCCATGAAAGTGAATCTATTTGGTATAGAACTGAAAGAAGAGAGCTTGTAAGTAACTGGGGAAAGTGTTTACTCAGTGAATTAGTTCAGCTTCCATTGTGCACAGCGGATTAGGGCCACAGCAGTGGATCAAGCTCCATTTCAAGCTGAAGTGGCTCTCTTAGCTTTCTCCAGGGCAGGACTAATTATCATAGGGCTTAGGCCATTAAAGGGCTTTAACTAGCCATGCTCTCTCTTCCTAGAGCTGGATTAACTCTTTGCCTCAGGCAAACTTCCTCGATATCAAAGCAGACCATTAGGAAGATTTTTTTCCCCTGCTTCCTCCTCCCTGCCTTTAAAAAGGTAAAAACATCCTGTGATTGAACTCCCTGGTGATTACATGGATTTGGCCTTAAACTGGGACCTTCATTTCTACACTGGCCAAACATTAGAAGCTTTCCTAACCCTTACCTCAGGTTTTTTTTTTTAACATTATCCTGGAAAGAAACATGAAGGGGTATTCCCCTTCCTTTTTTTTTTTTTTTTTTTGAGAAAGTAATATCTGTTCACTTATAGCTTTGTGTATTAAGTTCCATAATTTGCTAAAACAAATGCAGATTCCGGGATTGCTTCATTCTTTTTATAGGGTTGTATATATTACAATCTCCCCAGATCCCTACTATAAATCTCCAATCCAGATCTCTTGAAAAAACAATCTATAGTCAGTATAAATTCAGAATCATATATTTTTTAAAAAATACTAACAGCCCAGCGACATAGAGCAAAAACTGCTGCAACAATAAACTATTAATCCTTATTTTCTAGAATATGAGAGTAAAGAGAATATGAAATTTTTAAATGACTTCACTCTAAGGTTGTTTACAAGAACATCTCTTCATACTTAAAATATTTGATATTTCAAAAACTTCCAAAAATACTTTTGGAATAAAAAATGTTTTAATACTATACTCTGATTTTCTGCATTAGATATACCAAAGAGGCCCTACAAAAGAAAATGAAAAATATTGTACAATAATGTACCAGTAGCAACAACTCAATATACCAATAAGTATAAAAGCATATAAGCAGCCAGCAAATAAAACAAGCCATAAAGCATGGAGGGGAAGTAAGCCCACCATCAATACTTTCACATCAGAGTTCGTTTCAGCTCTATTCCCAAATTTGCATATTAATTAGAACATGGATCCTACGCATTTGAATAGGTATGTATTATATTACCATAACATTTTGAAATTGAAATAAGGCTTATTTAATAAGTACCTAACTTCATCAAAAGCCTTTCATCTATATCTACCATTCTATTGTGTTAATTAATCAGAAATCTTGATTCTGGTCTTCTGAATGGTTAAAGTTCTGCAGTAGAATAGTAGGAGCAGATCTTTTCCAGTGGTGGGATTGATTCTGCAAGCATGCACTCTTTAATAAGATGTCCCTTAGTGAAGGCCACCTAGTCCTTCATAGAGTTCACAGGGAGTTTAGAAAGTCCAACTCAAGATATATTTCAGCCCCTCTGACAGAGGATCTCACCACTTTGTGGGGCAACCTTTTCAATTTATTGACAGCCCATGTGATCAAGATGTTCCTTTTCAACATGTTTCTTGAAAATTGAGCCCACAATTTCTCATCCTCAGGGGAAAATGGAACCCTCTCATACTTACCCTTGTCTGTACTTTGTGTACATGAAACATAGTCTGATCTTTTAACAATTCCTCAAGCCTTGACCATCCTGGCAACATGCTCCAATTCATTACTGTCCCTTTTGAATGGCAATGCCCAGAACTTGACAATTATTGTACTGTAGAGTACAATAATTATTTATTGGAATCTGTACTCTTCAGACCATACAGATTTTAAGATAGCTTTCACAAATGGATAAAACTATTCTGAAAGGATTATCTAAGGATGCATATTGGATTCTGTCAACCTCCAAATCCTAGAATAGAATAACAGAGAAGAATCAGCCTGGTTTTCATTCAAAGCCTCAGTATGGTTCCAATTCCAATTCTGTTTCTGCAGTGCAGGGCATTGTAACAACAGCCAGAGCAAAGCAAGCAGACAAAACAAAACGAACAACCTTCTATTATATACATACAATGCCTTAAACAGAAGTGGGGTATGAAGTTTGCACCCTTAAATCACAGTTGTTCTTGACATCTGACTATCATTGGTCATTCCAGTCACAGCATCATAAAGAACTAAAAGATTTTGAGAATGGGAGAACTATAGTGGTTTTTAAAACCATGTCTATTACATCTTTATGCCTTATTACCAATAAGGCAATAATTACCAAACTGTTGTCCTGAATAATTATTGTGTTTTTGAGCTGTATTAGCTAGTTGATCTCATCCTTTCGACAAAACAAAGCAAAATCCATTTTCTCTGATTCTTGGCAGAGAAACCTTATACCACAAGGTATTATTGCTCCCAATTGCATCAAATGTTCTGTCCAAAGGGCAACCAAATGAGATTCCCTTTAAAGATCTGATTTTAAAGCAGGTAAACTCTTACACTGATTTTTATTATATTTAATGTATGTTATTCCTCACAGACTGCCTGAAAAAGTGATCTTATTCTCCTGAACAATAAAAATAGCTTTTCACTATTCGGAAAAGAACATGCTCAACAATGAAAAAACAGCTCCATTTTTTCAGACTTACTTCAGAGCAACATGGATTAGATCAGAACATTTTGGAAGTTCTTTATTAGGAACTTGAATAAAGTCAAGTTCTCTTTCTGTATTCCTACTAATTTGTTTTTCTTTTGTCAGGGTTTTTTTCTGTATTATCCACTTGTTTCCGCTTTTTAAATACAAAGTATATTTTTTCATGATTTGCTCATGGATTCTCCTGATCTGATTGTTTATTTAACTGCAATAGGTTGGTTTTACCTTATTTATACGGTTTCTCCCTTGAGCTAATCTATTAGCCTTTGGTATAATGCAAAACATTGTCTTATCAGCCTCAAAATAACCACTAGTCCTGTTTCTGTTAGGAAGGTGCCAATTGTCTTTTGACTCAGGGAGTCAAAACCTTTGCTTAGTTGTAATCAGATAATTTATCAATAACTTCCTGATAATTCCACACTTGGGGAAACTACCCCTCCTGCTTTTTTTAAACCATTCTCATTCAATCTGACAGAAAATAAATTGATTTCATTTGATTTTTTTAAAATGATGCTGCATTCTTGCTTCTCCCTTTGTTACAAAGTGCTGAGATATATGTAAGTGTGAATATCCTGTTTCCATTATACATTCATAATTTTCCCTTATATCAGGAAGAATGAGTGGCAAGGAATGCTGGAAAATCACCACATCTACTGTATGGGGATATCACAAAATCAATTCTAAAGCTCCTTGAGAATGAATGAAACAAAAGTTTGTCTTATTCTCCACATCAGAGAATAAAATTTTGTGCAGACATTCACGATCTCCTTCCCTAGCTATTTCTTCTAGCATCTGTTCTCTACATATAGAAATGTTTTCTTCTTAGATATTTCCACCAGTCCCAGAGTCTAATATCAATTCTATCCACCAAATTTCATGCACACATCCTGTGCTCCCTCCTAAGTAGACTAGGTGAAAAGAAAGCAACTATAGGCAGAGAAGTTATTACACAAAGGACACCATTTGGATGAGGGGAGGGGAGGGAAGAACCCAGGAAGGAATCAACTATTCTCTTCTTTGAACATCTGATCTCTTTGTGAAACCAATTTAAACTGCATTACAATTTCTCAAAAGTCAGTTATATCATGGAACCATTTTAGCATAAACAAACAGTATTGTGTGAAAACAGGATGAGATAAGATAGAGATTCCAAAAGAGTGACAATCTTAATTTTCTTACCGGGCTTTATTTTTTGAAGTCTCATTGACTTTTTAAGTAGGAGACATTAGAAATAGAACTTGGGTTATATGTTTGTCTTTTTGACACCAGCAGTTCCAGAATCAAAGTCAGCTTTAGGGTTGATCTATCCTTAAGGCAGTCAATGGTACATCACTGTCAACCTGCTCATCCTCCCTTCTCCTATTCATTGTCTCTGTAAGAAAACACAAAGGCAATTCATGTGTTAAAGGATAACATCTGCACAGAGGGCTTAGATGTAAATGTGTTCTTTGGTCATTCTATAATGACCTAATTTTATTGCCTCTGGCCTATTTGCTGTAAAACCTGGGGCTTTCTTCTCCCTTTTGTATTGACTTCTTCCTCCTCTAACACGTGGAACAAATAACTCTTTAGACCATGATTAGGCAACTCAGAGAGGTTGACAGAAATGCTGGACTCAGGACTAGTTTTATTTTCCATTGAATCTTGATAGAAACGCATACGCAGCAAGTCGGACCCCATCCCTTTTTCTTTTGCATGCAAGCTTTCTCTCTCTCCCCCCTCTTTTTTTTATTTCTTCCAGGAGTGCTGATGATAAGGAAAGCAATGTCTAAATCTTCTTAATGGTGTTTATGCAAGCAGTTTTGCTTAGCTGCAGTCTCTGCCACCCCCTCCCCTCCCATCTCCCTGCTAATATCGCTGCTTCATTCCTTTCCCTGTTGGCTATTACTATGGACTACAGTGAATCTAAAACTAAATAATCCCCTTAGTGTCAAGTTTTCTGGGCTGAGCAAATAAATCTAACCAAATGCATTATCTAGGTAGAGGAGGCTGTTCTATGGGAGGGGGAGGGAGATAAAAGCTTTACTTTAAAGCAAAAGACTAAAAAAGTCATTTTCCCTACATTCACAGTATACTTCATAAAGTTTTTTTTAAAAAAACTTTGGCTGCATCTATTCTGTCCAAACCTACATATGTTGTCCAATTAAAGCAATGAAAAGTGCTACTTATTCTATGCCTTAATGAAAGACCCCAGATAAGGTGTTACTTAAATTCACCTTCTCAACAGGTAATTTTGATCAGGCAGTAAAGTCTAAATAAATAAAAACTACCCACCATCTATTTCCAGTGGGTTGGGAGTAAGGATATTAAAAAACTCATTTACAAGGACAGCGCATACTATAGATTTGCATTGGGGTCGTCTGATTGAAAGATCTGCCATTTTTAGTGATGCCTTGCATTTATGAGTTGCCTTTTCTAGACAGGGAGATGGTTGTCTGCCTAGGGAAACCAGAGTTTCATCATGACTGAAAAATCAAACCTTATTAACATCCCTGACCTAATCATTTGCAGAGCATTATAAATATATGATTGCAGCACATCAATGCTTCCTGAACTGATGGTGTGCTAATATGATATGGATGCTATCATAACATCAGAGTAGTCATCTCAGAAAATACTAAAGATATTGTTTCCTAAATTGTTGGCAGCCAGGTCATTATTTTTTTTTCAAAAATAGAATGGCAAGCAAGTTCATCTGGAAAAACAATGGGCACATCTTGTGGGTGCTGCATTTTGCTTTCCACTTGGTCAGGTAATGCATTCACATCTTGTCATTCATTCATTTCTTCGTTTATTACATTCATATCTTGCTGTCTGGGAAAGGACTGTACAAAGCTTGCATACCACAAAGTTTTTAAAACAATAAATAACAAGAATTAAAATACAGTAGATCAAAGATATTTAAAAGATGCATTACCTGACCAAGTGGAAAGCAAAATGCAGCACCATGTGTTAGTCAATCTCCAAATATTTATTGAAGAAGATAAGACTTTGCTGATTTCCTAAATGTTAACAAGGTGATACATCCAGATGGGGTGGGGATGGAGATGGTATTGAGAACACCTGTCATTAAATCCTGCCCTCTAACTTCCAGAAAGGAGGGGATCCGCAGTTTTTACTCTCTGATTGTCTTCCTCTTTGTTAACTGAGGGATGGTGTTGTGTTTTGGGGGGGGAATCAGGGATATCTCTAGAATGTTCTCTCTCTCCATCTATAGCATCGCATCAGGGAATCCTACTGCAGCTTCATTCTCAGCATGGTGTTACCTTCCATCTTTTGTCACACACAGATTAGAAGTGCTATGTCAAACCTTCTAGCCCCATAGGGCAAAAACAGAATAATGTGGCACTTTTCACACAATGGCTTACATTTTGAAAGCGCCATTAAAAAAACCCACAATAGTACACTGTGTAGAAATTATAAGCCATGGGGCAGCAGAACAAATTATAAATTCGGGCCATAAAAATTATACTAAACATTTTTTCTTTTAAAAAGAAATTCTAGGGCTAAACAGAAAAAAACTACAAATAAAATGTTATCAAGTTTCTTGAACATGGTCTGTTTCAGGGGTGGAATTCTGCCAGTTCTTCCCAGGTCTATAGAACAGGTAGCTCTGAAGAGCAGCAGACACAGAACCGGTTCTGTGTCTGCTGCTGTTTGGCGCACCTGCCTGCCTGGGCTGTTACCTGTCCTTTATTTCCTGCTTTTTCAACCTCAGCTGCTTTGTGCAGCACAGCTGAGGTTGAAAAAGCAGTAAAGTGCTTTTTCAAATGCTGCACACCCGCACGCAGCACTTATCAGCTCTCCAGGCGGCAAGTTTTAAGTGTATTACACACGTGCACAGGTTAACACTGGTTAAATCCCATCCCTGGTCTATTTCTAGCAAAAGTAAATGTCCATGTGCTGTTTAAGAAAAGAAACCTGAAGCCAGCAAATATAATGTAAACCTAGAAAAAGAAATTAGTTAGTCCCAATTTAAACTGCAGAATGTTCACTATATACATAAAATTGGTATATAATGGCATTTTCTTCCTTGCTTTGTTAAGTATATGAAAAGAAGTCTTTGGAAAAAAGAAATTATTTTTCACATATTTTATTTTTGGGAAGGGAACCCGATGGAGATAGAGGGAGCCTTTTGAAGGCTAGATCATTTCAAAGTGAACAACAATAAAAAAATTGAATATAGAAAATTCAATTTGTCAATTATTTTCTTTGTTATACAGTAATAATAAAAATATTAATAATTTGTTTTTATTAGTTTTATTCATATGAGACCCCCAAATAAAATGAAAATGTTTTATATTTTGTATATAGTATGCAGGTTATGAATGTAATATTTTGTATGATACAAATGACATATTCTGTTAAAAAAAAACAGTTACAGGTAAAGCTTTCTTGACTTTGATATACAGTATATTGTTGGATCTCTGTCCAAGATGACTATTAGATTTACCCACATTACCCTATACATGAATTTCTTTTTTTTTTCTTACCACTTTGTATTCTGACAAATATTCTAGGTGGCCAACAACATTTTAAAACTGAAAATAGCATATAAAAATTGAAAACAAAATAAAAAATTAATACTAATGCTGATACTTATATCATATAACAGTCTGGTAAAACACATCGCCTTTGTAAATTTTATAAATACCAAGTGAATGGGAAGCAAATGCAATCTCAGAAAGAACACATTTCCTTGCCTGGTTGAAATATACAAGAAGAGCCTCTCCTATGGGCCTTTCATGGTGGAGCATCTTTCAAGAGCCTCTCCTGAATGACTTACCCAAATAGTTATTAATGGAAGAGGCAGTCCATAGTTTCCAAGACAGTTAGCGTCTTTAATGTTAAAACCAGAAGTTGATATTGTGCCCCATAAACAAATGCAATCAGTGTGGATTTTTGGACAGACATTAAGTGGTCTTAAATTTTGTAGCCAAAAGTCAAGGTAGAAAGTAACTAAGTATGGATAACCTTTGCAAATCTGATAATCTCAGAAAGAACTCAGCTGGCACTCTAGGTCCTCCTTTCCATACTTGCAATCAGTGACACTGAATATTGAGGAGCACTCCCAGATTAGGTTTGCAGTTTTGTAAGGAATTCAATCCTTCCAAATGAGGCTGAATCTCATCCAAAGCCCAATTTCTACATACAGTGCCAACAGCATATTTAACTTTCTCTGGATTTAATTTCAATTTAATCAGCCTTATCGAACCCATTATCAATGTTAGATAACATTTAAAGATATAGATTGCTTCCTTGAAATTGCATTGTAAGGAATGATAGAGCTAATGCAGGTGATATCCCACTCCTGAATTTCCGATGATATCACTCAGTTGATTTCATGTAGATATTGAACAGGATGAGGAAAAAGAAAGAATATTGGGGAATTCCACAGCTCAATAACCTAGATATTAAACAATAGCCCATGGGCACCATCCTTTGAATGTGGCCTGCCAGGAAGATCTGCAACCACTATAAAACAAGATCAATCCCACCAAGCAATCCAAAAGAAATCATTACTGATGGTTTCAAAAGGGATCCAAAGTAGCTAGTATAACTAGGCCATACTCCCCATTAGCTTTTTCCTATGTAAGTCATCTTACTTGATAAGCAGTGCATGAAACTGGTGATTTCTGCCTAAATCTACATGAAACTAACATATTCTGGCTAAAAACTCAGCTGAAATGGGCAATGGCTTTCAGATATATTTGAAGCTGCAAGATCACAATTTTCTCAATTAATTGTCTTGGAAATGGAACAGTTGTATAGCTTCCCTCCTCAAGGAAGTTTTTCTTCAGAAATGGCCTTACTACTATCTCCCTCTTTTCTGTGTCATAGGAAAGCACTTTTTATCCAAATTCTGTGTAGACAAGTTAGGACTGTCTCTAAAGCTTAATGCTTTAAATTTAAGGGTAAGTTAAGAGTAGGAGAGCCAACTAGGGACATGATCCACCTCCCTCTATGAATCAGATTTGGGAGCAGGAGTTAAAAAGAAAGCCAGTCTCCTTGGTTTGGGTTGATTCAGATCAATAAACCAGTTCATTATTCCTAATGACCCATTTTCCATATCGTCAGATGGAAATCCAGTCTATTTCCTAAATGCCCCTGTTTGTTCCATGCAGATATATAAAAGATTACAGTACTTTTGTTACCAGTGAATAATTAGTTTCTTGTTCACATGCATTCTGAGCATTCTTTAGGTTAAGGATATCAGATATGGTCTCCATATTCAATTTTGGTCAAGGAGCAGTAGCTCAAAACTGTGCAAATAGTAAAATGTGTGATATGGTGATTCATTGTAGACTAAGAGCAGGGATGGTCAGGTTCTCATAGATCCTGAGCCATAAAAGGTCGCTGAATTGTTTTGGGCTAATCATTATCTCAGCCCAATCTACTTCAGAGGGTTGTTGTGGCGGGGAAAAGAAGATAGAAAAGCATTATATCATTTGGCTCCTGAATGAAAAGTGTAATATGTATCCAGGAAAGTAAATGCGTAAAATAATTGATTTAAAATCTTGAGTTTCTCACAAGGAAAAACAGTGTTTTAAGGAAAATTTCCAATCAGCAATGCCATGGAAAAGTGTTTGGATCTGGGATTTTTATTTTGGGGGAGTCAGAGGGGGGATGCTGCAATCCCCATTTGGTTTCACTTGTCACAGAGACCTGACATTTGAATGAGTAAGTTCACATCTAGAACCCAGAGAAGAGAAATGTCACAGGGGATGCAGAAATTGCAGAGGAAAAGGACTGGTAAAGAAAGAGTTAATATTCCTTACTGCTTCCCTGATGAAAAAGAGCTTCTTGAGGCTGTTATTTCTTACTGCAGGCTTTAGTACATTTTTTCTGGAGCTGTGTGGATAATGACAATTTTTTTAATAATTAAAAGCCAAGTTTTCACAAAAATCATAAAGTCTTGCAAAATTTAAGCAGTTTCACTGATGCAATCTTATAAACTGTAATGTCCTCTTTTGAAATTTCATGAGATCTTTTTTTGATTTCTGTGTCTGTTTATTGCTATAAAGTGGTCCTCAGGATTCTTGCAAGCCAGATATGGGATCCCTATCTATACCACCATTTTAAAGTTCACCTTCTTATTCTGAAGTCTACACTCCCAGAAAAGAAGCGGGTATCAAACTAGGCATGGGCAACATGATGACAGCAAGCTATGGGTAGCTCCTGAGAGTTTTAGAACTTCCCACCACTTATACTTCAGCGGCAAATCACAGAGCCCTTTAGTTTCCAACAACTAAGCTGAAAGCATTAAATGGTCTGGTGATTAAGGCACCAGATTGCAAGCTGGAAGACTGAGAGTCCCATTTTAGGCATGAAAGCTGGCTTTGACTTTGGGCCAGTCATTTTCTCTTAGTCGAACTCACCTCACAGGGTTGTTGTTGTGAGGAAAATACAAGGACGAGGAAATATTGTTTTTGTTTGCTGCCTTGCATTACTTATAAAATTAATAAAGGTGGGAATATAAGAAAATAAATAAATAAATAAATGCATTGTCTTACATCTGAAAAATAGCTGCCACCCATCCCACTCAAAAATCCTTCTGAATACACACATATGCCGAAGCAGAACATGCAAGAGGGGCTTTTCTTTTTCTGAAGTGAAGCATACATCTGTTTAGGATCCCTATTATGATCCCTATTAATTACCTGTGGCATTGGGATATGCTTGTCTATTAGCGGAACAAAAATAAGGAAGTTAACATGTTTTCCTGTGAACTGAAAATCTCTTCCTCTTCTTCAGCCAGCTGGATGGGATTATGCAGTCTGACAATTTGGACTGCAGGTCTGGGGTGAGATGCCCTCAGCAGGCCCACCTCCTGATTATTGCTACTGCTCTTGATTTCTTAGCCAATCACTACAGTTGTTAAAGGAAGAAAAATAGGATGAGAAGAAGCCGCTGCTTTTTCCTTCTTGCTTGCTTCTCTTCCTCCTTGTTTGCTCAGACTTAGAGGAAAGCAGAGAACTGGCAGCGGTGACTGATAAAAGAATAAGCAGGACCAAAAGACTGAAGGACTTAGTCTCCCCTGCTGGGATGAAGGGCGGGGGGGGGGGGGAGTTGGATGGAAATGCCTAGTGACACTAAGCTTTGGTGCCAGATCCATGGTTTGTGTAAGAAAAGATTAAAACAAGGCAAAGTCTGAGCAGAAAGAAAAGTTAAAGCAGGGCAAGCTGGATACAGAAAAAAAGGCAGTATTTTTTAGGGTGCTGATTTAGGGGGCTATTATGAATGCTGCCCACATAGCCTTTTAACCCTCAAAGATATCAGATAACTTCTTCCCCCCTATTGCAAGATGAAGTGGCTGTCATTATCTGAGAAGGTCTGTATCATATTGGAATCTGTCAGCGCAGGTCAGGGAGTCCATGGTGCTCTGGTCCCAGCTCCACCACTGAATTACATTTCCGAGGCACAATGGCTGCAGAATGGGTGGGTGCTTTGTCATTTAAACTGCATAAAGAGGCAGAAATTGATTTTTATTGTGGATCTTCATATCTAATAAAGCTCTGAGGGGCTCTTTTCTTCTCCGATTGAATGGCCATTGAATGCTTTCAATCTAGTTCTGTGTTTCATGCCTAAACTGAATAGTGGCAGGAGGAAAATAGATGGCGGCAGAAGAGGCCAAGTCACTTTCCAGATTGAAAAGGATACAGCAGAGAAAGAAATAAATAAAAAAAATAAAGTAAAATGAATCAGAAAAGCATTTAAGTGGAAAGGGGAACTTTTCTGATGTGGAGGAAAAATTGCTTTTTGAGGTTGCTGTTATGTGGCTGCATGAGGAAGGGCAATATGCATTAATGCTTCTACAAGCTTGTGTGCTGATGGAGAAAGATGGGCTGCAGCTGGAATTGTGACCACAGAAACCTTGGGATGAGCCAGCTACATCTTCCCATCCTCATTTCCAATGCAGAAAGAGAACTACTAATCACCTCCGTCTCTTCTACCTATGTAACCCATTTTACCAAAGAGGACATTTCTTCCTATTAACTAGCACTGATTAACCTTTCATTTAGGTTAATGCCTTCCTAATATTCATCAGCTTGACTTCTCAGAAAAAGATTTTCCACGACAATATGGCTTGGTTCAGATAATTTATAATTTATTTTTTTATTTTTCTTATATGTGTCCATGTATTCATAATTACGTTTTTACTTATACCTGTTATTTTGTAAGCAATTGACAATAAATAAATAAATAATGGGCAGATACAGGAATGCACACCAGGCACACCCCAAACACTGAAGGGATCACATAATTTATTACAAGTGGCCACAATTTGTGTGGTGCAATCTTGAGCATGTTAGCTGGAATTTAATGGAGATTATTCCCTAATAAAAGGGTAGTCAACAATTCCATGCCCGGAGAAGGCTAAGAGCTGCAGTGAATGAAACATATATGAGTAAGCAGAGATGTTTTGTTTTCTAAGGTATTGTGGGGAAATACAGACCTTCTTTGTGTGTTAACTGATTTTAAGTTTATTTTAGAGTTTGCTATTATGTTTCGCAACTCAAAATATCAGAAATAAATAATTGGGGTTTATTTATTAAACAGACTGAGAGGATGGTTTTACACATTTTCTGTGAATATGTTTAGCAATGCCAGATTAATTATTTATTTTTCCCCCAGCCATTTTCTAATAAGCAAAACGATTTATAAAAAAAAAACAATCCTCCTGATATGAATGTTCTTCAAATGAGGAATAGCTGCATGAGAAACATGTGGTCTTATATTTGGCAGGGATTCAAGGGTATTGAATTTAAGCTCCCACTTCTTTTGACTTTGAGATACCTGGAGCTGAAAATCCTGCTCAATCATACCCATAAAAGTGCCAGAGATGCTGGCTAAAGAAGTTCAATATTTCCAGGTCAGGCTTCTTGAGATTGAAGTGTTATTTGGTAACTTCTGAATATACAAAAAAAAAAGTGGGCTACAAAGTCCACAACTTTCCATATGTATATAAACTCTAAGCAGACCATTTCTGAACAGAATATTTGTTTCACAGCTCCCATTTCTCTGGTTTGTTCTACCTGATTCCTAGCTTCAGATGTCATGTCACAATTCACATTTTTCAGTGCCATTGTAACTGAACTGAGGACTACCTATATATGACCTTGAACTTCTTGGACAGGACAATATATTCCCATGTCCTTGATTGCTTTCTGATAGTGACTACATTGTGTCACCTCATGCCTAAAGCATTCATGCATCTATTCTAAACAGAAAGAAGAAACAACCAGAAAGAGAATAATAGTTGGTGGGAAATGGGGAAATAAAGCAGTAAAAAGAATAAATAATCCTGAAAAGAAGAAATGAGACATTCTATGAAGATATTTGGGGTTATCTACAACATTAATCAGGAGATGAAGTCAAACTTGGTGAGTGGACGCATATTATCTCATGCATTTCCTTTCACAATGGAAGTAGTCTCGCAGAATAATGCAATGGACAGAGCTTTAGGGTAATTTCCCACTATAGGATTGAAATGCTATCCACTCATCAATATAAAAAAAAATACCAGCATGAATTTCAATGTCCTCAATGTCAGGCGAAAGCAACCAGAACCACTCGTGAATAGGCCCAATTAGATATTTTATTGCTGATCACCCATATTACAAGAATTTTGTCAGCCTTCCCTTGGGAAACAGCATATATAGTCCTAAGAATTTGACCTCAGACATTTTCTCCCCCAAATCGACTCTAGGCTGGAATATGTCTTTATTCCAGAGCAGCCCCATCTCCTTCAGTTGGTGATTCCACAACATTTATGTTTATCCATATCCTGTTTCCATTGCCCTAAGTCATAGCAATAATTTGACTTCCCATTCAGGTAACAGAGCCTAACAAATATTATAGCCCTTGAGACTGTTCTTGGATGGGTAGAAACAAGGGGAAATACTACTTAACAAGACAAATAGCAATATAGCCTTTCTTAGTGATGGACTGGGGACACATTAAAAGTCATGTAATGAGGACACTGCAAAACAAAGATGTTAGCAGGATATATTTGTGCCATATTTATTGCAGGAGAGGAAAGCTCTAGTTGTGATCCAGCATAGTTCTTCTTAAGTTCTTAATTCAATAATAAACTAGGAATTTTATTTATTTATTAAATTTACATAGCCATCCATCTCAACAAAGGCATCTCTGGGTGGTCCACGGCAATAGATAAAACAGAAAAGAAATATAAAAAGAGCAATGACAAATATAAAAAAACCATAGTGATAAATGTTCTAAAAAGCCAACACACAAACTATAAGAGGAGGGAGAACAAGAAATGTCCCCCTCAACAATGGAACCATCTAGAAAAGACTCTGATTCCGTGGGAGGCATAGGCCTGGTCACATAACCAGGTCTTGGTGGCCTTACAGAATATCAAAAGGGATGGGACCAATCTGATTTTGGGAAGAATGTTACTCCATAAGGTGGTTGCCATGGCAAAGAAGGTATACCTCTTGGGACCCACTAAAAGTATATCCTAATACAGGGTACTCTCAGCTTGTCTATAGGAACAGATGGGGCGAGTTTATACAAGTGGGGAGACTAGTCCCTCAGATAGCCGAGTCCCATGCCATGAAAGGCTTTAAAGGTTAAAATCTGGATCTTGAATTGGACCTGGAAGAAAACTAGCAACCAATGCAGCTCATGAGCAGGAGGGTAACATGCACTGTTCTAGAACTAGAATAAGTGTTCCAGCACTTATTGCTGTCCACATTGCTGCATTTATGTACCAGTTGAAGCTTCCAGATACTCTTAAAGGACAGTCCCATGCTGTAGAACAAATTGCAGTAATCCAATCTGGAGGTGACTAGGACATGAGTGACTGTAGCAGACCTGCTGATCCAGGAGTGGGCACAACTGGCACACAAGACAAAGCTGTGCAAAGACCTTCCTAACCATGACTGCCACAGAATTCCAGAGCTTGAAGTCAGTTCCTAATGACACACAACCTGTAAATTGGGACCCAGCAGCAAGAAACCGGAATAATATTCCACTCAATTAGGATTACCAGACATGCAGCAAAAGGGAAAATTTATCCTCATGACCTCCATCTTGCAGACAGAGTCTTAAAATAAAATAATGTGAGCTTTTGGAGTATCTACAAGCAACCTCATCCTGAGCAGCCTTTCTCATGAAACACTTCCTTAAAAAGTGCTAAAATGTGATAAACTGGGCTCTGTGAGTTTATTCAATATTATAACTGGCACTGCTACCTGAAATTGACAAGACATTAATCAGTTACACACTGAAGGATTTTGTCTCCTAACCAGCCGTGGAACATTCCTGCCACTGGGGGAAAAAGGTTTTCTGATTCTAAGAAAAGTAATTTATTGTTTTTATTATAATTTCTATGACAGATGTCAAGAAAGTTACACAAATGACTGTGTTATCCTGCCACAGCCACAGCCCCTGGTTTGTCTTCTTTTTTCAATTGTGTGTGCCTTTCTTTGCCTTTTCAGCTATTTGGTAACCCTACACTTAGAGGAAAATGAAGTACATGTAAGATTGTAGGAAGAAGTGCATGCAGAAAGATACTGGGGAGATTTTGACCTTATCTGAAAAATAAACAAGGTGCTAGTTTAAATTGGATCTCCTGATCAAATATGGACCCGATGAAGAGCCCTATGGCAGCTGCCCCCAACCTTTTGGGCATCAGGAACTAGTGGACCAGAGGGGTTGTGGTTTGGCATGCTGCCTACATCCCATAGATGGGCATCACTTGTTTGCATGGAGCGGTTTCTGGCATGCCACGGCCCAGTGAGTTGGGGGCCCCTACCCTATTCTATATGGAAATATCAGATTAATGTGGAAGGCCCAAAAAATTACTGTTATGGAGTAAAATTAGGGAACCAAGACAGAAATTGGAAACACCTCTCAGAATATTATACTATAAATATGATAGAGATAGATAGATAGATAGATAGATAGATAGATAGATAGATAGATAGATAGATAGATAGATAGATAGATAGATAGATAGACAGATAGATAACAATAATCTAGGTATGAGAAGGAAAGCATATGCCAGTAACATTGCAGCCTATTCTAATTAACTGATGTTTCTTCCCCATACAGCTCAATAAATAAATAGTTTGGGTTAATTAAAAGCTTCTGTTTTAACAAAGATGCATACTTGATGAAGTTGCTCAAATTTGAATAGACTGCAATTCGTCTTATTGGAACTGTGAAAGCCAGCAGCACTGGTTTTATTATAAAAAGAAATTAACCTTCAAAATATGCAGTTAGAAACAAGTCTGAGGTATCTCTGGAAGATAAATGCATAGAGAATAAAGTGGATATTCCACAATAAGATGAAAATCAGATGTATGGTAAGGAAATATATTGTGAAGTATTATTACACTGAAAATAAGCTAGGTGGCACTAAAGTATACCGACTGCAATGCTGCTGTGGAAGTTGAGTAGAATTTTCCTGGTTAAAAATTTCCTGAAAAAAGGACTTTAGTGATTTTTACTTTCTCCTAGTCGTATTTATGTCAAAGCAATGGCACCACAAAATGTGTCTTGTCATTTACACAAGGGAATACATGACTAAAAGGGATTTTTCAGAATAGCATTCACTACACAAATAGGGCAGGACATCTTTTTTTTTTTTCATGTCCCATGATGCTCTCATAACCAGCCCATGAGTGACATGGGCTTAAACCCTGTATTGTTGTTAAGGTAGTCCTTCTTTTCCTCCATTCCAACATCATCCAGAGTTTGCCTCAAGTTATATAAAATCTGTCATTACTCATTATCTGCCAGGGAAGTCAGGTGACTGCAGGGACAATATACAAAGGCAATGGAGGAAGAGGGGTAGAGGGACAGACAATTTCATGCTAGTATAGTTTTCTGCTGACTTAAGGGTGGCTGAATAACACTTCAGCTCAGCAGCAGGAAAAGACCCTAAAGATAGCCATTCTTTTCCTAGAATAAGCATATGCAAATTATATAAATACTGCTTCTTTTGGAGCATGCTTCTTTCCAATATATTGAAGACGAAATTTTCTGAGAAGGATTTCAAAAGTCAAACAGAACTCACCAAAGGCTAGAGATAATTCAGAATTGGACCCCAAAAGTACTCAAAAGCAGTTAACAATCCCAACAGGCAATCAATGATGAGAGAAAAACCCTGACAGAATTCCATTCCTTTTTGTCAGGTTACAGGTTACAGATTAATAGAGTTGGAAGGGACCTTGTAGGTCATCTAGTCCAACCCCCTGCCCAAGCAGGAGACCCTATACCATTTCTAACAAATGGCAGTCCAATTTCTTCTTGAAAGTCTGTTCCGCCTTCAGCACAACTTTATTTGGGATGCTGTTGATATGTATCAGTCAGGTTGGATGGATTTACCTAACTTCCTGTCAAAGTGAAATTTTCTCCTCCACAGAAAGCCATGGTATTTTTCCTATGTGGATTTTCTTACCAGTTCAAGTTGCTGAATTAAGGGTCCTGTCCATGTCAGCAGATAATTTAATCCCATTAACCTCTGCCATCTTCAATATATTATTGAAAAGCTATTTATAGTCTTGCCAGATTATTCAAAATGAGACTTCCTTTTCTCTGATGGTAAAGCTGAGTAGCTGTATGTTGGTCTCCTGAGCAATATTCAGTGTGCAGTTTTTGACCTATTAAAGCCCCATATATATGCATCCTATTTCTAAGGCACATATGGGCTGGTAAAAAATCAGATACCATACTGCAGGAGTATATAAAGCTGGACAATAGCATTTTGACCAGAGTTTCTTAAACATGCAATTTTTTAGATGTGTAGTTGTCAGAATTCCTCAGCCAGCCATGCAATGCTTTAGGCCATCAAGTCTAATCCCACTGAGGGAACTGAGTTAACATACATTTTGCTCATGGAGACACACAAATTTTGTATTGAACATCCTTATGATGTAGTACATCTACCACTTTACCAAGGGTCAATTCATGGTCTCTTAACAATGCCTATTTCAGGATGGCTGAATGTCCTTGCACACAATCTTGCCCTTCGTAAGTGACTCAGAAAGAGAAGACTTTAAATTCAAATATTTGAAAGAGTCTTTTTATCTACATAATATATGAATAAATGCCTTCTTCTGCTCCCTGAGTTCTGGTAAAAGGTATATTTTCCTCCAAGGAACAAAATGTGCAGTAAATTGCAGTTTTTGCTTATCTGCATCCAATGTAAACTAAATTTTGTTGTAAATCTCCCATTCCTCTTTGCTAGCAAAATGCAAAAATAGAGCACATTGAAGCTGTTCTTTCCACCTGGAACCCTTACTAATTAAATACAGTTGATATACCTGAACCCATTTATACCAATTCTCTGCAGCATTTCCTCCTGATACCAGGTCACCAAGGGATGGAAGAGAGGCAATGTAAAGCTCACTCACTTCTGGCACTATGTAGCATTTGCTGGCTCATTACCACATCATTGTTCTACCTTCAATAGAGCACAACTATGTTCCTCCCTTCAGAGGGAAAACAAGTCACAGAAAGACACCAATACAGACAGCAACTCATACATGATACAATGATACACACTCCCAGAAAGGGATGCTGTCAATGCAAATAATCTAAATTAGACTTATTACAGCCAACTTTCACTAACAACTTTCCTTAAAGGTATAATATGTGGCCAGCAAACTTTTGGCCAATTCCATCTGGTGTGCCAGTTACACCCTTTCCTAGATCAGGAACTCATTGGCTAGTCTCTCATGCCCAAATCATCCCATTGACTGCTGCAATATACTATACATAGATCTGGCCTTGAGGACCACCCAGGAGCTTCAATTGGTTCAGAGTGCAGTGGTATATGAAGTAATAAATATGTCTCTACATGTCCATGCAACACCTTTCTTTATGACTTTCATTGGCTGCTGGTTTGTTTCCAGGAATGATTCAAGGTGCTAGTTATTACCTATAAAATATGGCATAGTACTACTGACTTGTCTTTCATAACATATGCCCATCCAATTTAATTCTGCAAAGTTGACATGCTTCAGGTTCCTTCAATTAAACAATACGAAAGCCATCTATAGGACTCATGAAGTGCATCCTGTCTGTAAGAGTATCTGGAACAAGGTTCCACCTGAGATTCTACTTGCTCTGCTGTTCTTTGAAATATCCATAAAGAGTTTATGACATGTGGTACCTTGCTCAATAGCAAGGTAATTGTGAGACGGATCTCAGAGACCTCATGAATAATCATTTAAATATGAGCCAGCAGTGCTGCAACTGCCAAAAAAGCCAACACAGTTCTAGGCTGCACAGACAGAGGGATAGAATCAAGATTACATGAAGTGTTAATACCACTTTATAAAGCCTTGGTAAGGCCACACTTGGTAAGACCACATCCACTTTGGTCACCAAAATGTAAAAAAGATGTTGAGACTCTAGAAAGACTGCAGAAAAGAGCAACAAAGATGACTAGGGGACTGGAGGCTAAAACATATAAAGAACAGTTATTGGAATTGGGTATGTCTAGTTTGATCAAAATAAGAATTAGGGGTGACACGATGTGTTCCAATATCTCAGGGGTTCCACAAATAAGAGGGAGTCAAGCAACTGAGGGCAGGACTAGAAGCAATGGGTGGAAACTAATCAAGGAGAGAATCAACCTAGAACCAAGAAGAAAAAAAGATAGATAGATGGATGGGTAGGTAGGTAGGTAGGTAGGTAGGTAGGTAGGTAGAATTCTTTATTGGCCAACTGTGATTGGACACACAAGGAATTTGTTTTTGTGCAAAATGCTCTCAGTGTACATAAAAGAAAAGATACATTCATCAAGAGTCAAGAATCATAAGGTATAACACTTAATAATAGTCATAGGGTACAATAAGCAATCAAATCATACTAGGAAACAGTCAATATAAATTGCAAGTATACAAGCGACAAAGTTACAGTCATTCAGTCACAAGTGGGAGGGGGAGGGTGATAAGGAGTGATGAGAAGGTTAATAGTAATAGTAGTGCAGACTTTGTAAATAGGTGGACAGTATTGAGGGAATTATTTGTTTAGCAGAGTGATGGTTTTTGGGGGGGAACTGTCCTTGTGTCTAGTTGTTCTGGTGTACAGTGCTCTATAGCATTGTTTTGAGGGAAGGAGTTGAAACAGTTTATGTCTGGGATGTGAGGGATAAATATTTTCACAGCCTTCTTTTTGACTCGTGCAAAATACAGGTCCTCAACTGAAGGCAGGTTGGTAGTAATTGTTTTTTCTACAGTCCTAATTATCCTCTGAAGTCTGTGTCTGTCTTGTTGAATTGCAGAACCAAACCAGACAGTTATAGAGGTGCAGATGACAGACTCAATAATTCCTGACAGTTAGAACAATTAACCAGTGGAACAATTTACCTTCAGAAGTTGTAAATTCTCCAACACTGGACATTTTAAAGAAGAGATGACTATTTGTCTGAAATGGTA
The DNA here is from genome assembly GCF_049901715.1 of Pseudonaja textilis. Lineage (NCBI taxonomy): Eukaryota > Metazoa > Chordata > Lepidosauria > Squamata > Elapidae > Pseudonaja > Pseudonaja textilis. The sequence goes on along the minus strand of NC_141993.1, from coordinate 54,513,560 downwards.
TAGGGTTTCCTGCCTAAGCAGGGCCTTGGACTAAAAGATCTCCAAGGTCCAAGTGTTAATCTATTCTACTCTACTCTACTCTACTCTACTCTACTCTACTCTACTCTACTCTACTCTACTCTATTTTACTCTGTTCTAAAGATATGGCTACTCACTGAGGCATTTGGTGAGGAAGAGTGAGACTCTTCACTTGATTATGTTTACCATCTTTTATTTTTATGTTTTATTGGTTTGATTGAAATTTCTTTGTTTGTTGTGGGTTGCCTCATATGGTAATAGTTGAGAGTCAGGTGGCATACAGCATACTATATCATTATTATTGTTGGTTGCATAGTCAGTCAGATGTCTAGACTGGATTAGCCATTTTTATTCACTTATTGAATACTTCCCAGGGATCTAGGAGATGATGATGATGATGATGATGATGATGATGATGATGATGATGATGATGTAAACAAAACACAAAAGATCTACTTGAACTCTCCTGGTAAGTTTCTAGACATTGGTCTGATTCAGTATAAGACAACTTCCTATCTTCTGCCATGGACATCAACAATCATGAGCAGTTTAATGGATTGTTGTAATGGATTAGTTAATCACTCTCCATAAATACATATATAAATATAACTATAAAGAAAAAGGTCAGATTAGTTAATAATCACTACCCGGGTTAGGTGAAAAATAGAATTTTCATATTTCTGGGGTGAAATGGGAGGGAGGGTCTAAAACTATTCTTTTATGAGGTCCTGCTGGTGAATTTCCCAAAAGCTACCACATCACTTCCTGAGACAGAGCTGTGCTGTCTTCCATTTTATTTATTTATTGCGAGAGTTTCATGGGGCACAAAGATTAGGCAGAATGGTGAGTTGGAAAGCTCAGCATTCAGCTCTGCATGCCTCTGTGCCTATAAAGTCTTTAGATCAGAGGAGGATCTCATAAGAAATCCCATATATGCAAAGCACAATCTTTTAATGCCATTAAGCAGGTAGCAACATTAATGCAGTAATTCTAAACCTACTGTAGTGGGGATGATAAGTAGTTTTCATATTATTTTCATTATATTTGCCTGTGACAATTCTTTGCCTGTTGTTACATATTCTTTGAAATAAACTGCCATATCCATTTGGGATTATGCTCTACTAATATCAAAGAGCACTTCTCAAAGCCCTAGAAGTCAGCATGGTCATTATTCCATTCCTATCCTTGCGAAGCAGTTGCAGCTGCAGCAACTGGCTGAGCCTGAGAAGCAAACATTTTCTTTAGCTCCGTCACTCTGCCACAGATCTTGTTCAGAGCAGGCATGTTTAGCATCTAAAGCTAGCTCTCTTTTTCATTTAAAAATATTCAAAAATCATGTGAACGGGGGTGGGGGGGAATGGAGGTAATTACAATTTGTTCTCATTTTCACTAGCATTTCTTTTTTAACAAATCTACATTAATCCAGTATTAAAGCAAGGTGGGATTATAGGATTTCAATCATCTAGAGCTTTGAGCAAAGGAATGTACATAATACAACCACCTCTATTCATCTGACACATGAAATCTACCATACTTTGTAGCATCCCCTGTCTTTTCTTGAGACATCACTTTCTATTACATGCAGGAGGCCTGGCATTTATGAACAACTATGTAGAACTGAGGAAATGCATTAAAAATCTAGAGAGAAGGGGAACATTGCAGCAGATTAGTGATGCTTCACTATTTATGCTATGTGATAGGTATGGGAGGATTACCAGTCATAGAAACACTGCAAAATAATCTTATGGATGGATTCATAAATGAGTAATAATGATGAAAACAACAATTAATGATAACAATATGATATATTAAATGCATTGCCTCTCCTAGTCCAAGAAATACATTTTTAGACTACTCTGGGTGGTAAAACTTTCTGCTTGGCCTGCTGATTTTTTTTCATGATGCAAAACTTAAGGATCAGTTTTTCTCCTATGGATTGAACATTAGAAAAGATTTTGTGATAACAAATTTCATAGAAGATATTTTATTTATTTATCTTGATTTGTCAATCACGTCCAAGACAATAGATATGAGAATAAACATTAGTATGAATACAGGAAATAGGTACGAATAATTGGGGACAATAGGACAGGGACGGTAAGCACAATTGTGCACTTATGCACAAGCCCTGTCCTAAAGACATACAGATAGTCTTCTACTTACAACTGCAATTGAGCCCAAAACTTCTCTTTCTGAGTTGTAAAGTGAGTTTTGCCCCATTTTACAACTTCTTTGCCACAGTTGTTAAGTGAATCACTGCGGTTGTTAAGTTAGTAACATGGTTGCTAAGTAAATATGGCTTCCCCATTGACTTGGCTTGTCAGAAGGTCACAAAAGATGATCACATGATCTGGGACACTGCAACCATCCTAAGTTGCAATGCATCCAAGATTGCAACAATCATAAGTGTGAAAAGCAGTCATTACTTACTTCTTTCAGTTCCATTGTAACTTCGAATGCTCACTAAATGAATGGTTGTAAATCAAGGATTACGTGTACATAATATATTTGTTTTAACCTATTCTTTATTTTAAAAAAAGCACAGAATGGTTTACATGTCTTACTCCCCTTATGATTGCTCTGAGAAAGACTCTTAGTCAAAAGCTACATAAATCTGATTAAATCCTAAGGCACTTCCTTTCCCCACTATTGTGTCACAGAATCACCAATTCATGAAACATCAGAAACAGTTTGAAATCTGCTGTCCCCACTGCCATTCCTCATACCGCATAGTTGAGCAAATTGATCACTTAGTTTTTCTAGCTTTGCATTCCTTTCTCCCACATCATCTAATTGGAAAACATCTACAAAAACATCGTGTAAATAGAGTGGGGATAGGGCAGGATCTGTGAGCTTCTATATCTTCCCTTGATAAAAGAAGACTAAATAAAAGAAAGAGAACTGGGTTACACACAAAGCATTTGCTTTAATATAGAAAAGAGCATGGACGAAAGATTATGGACGAAAAATGCAATAGCTGCTTATGTTGTGCCCAGTTGAGGAAATGGCACTATATTTGTCTCAAGCTTGGTAGTCTTTGTACATTATTTTTCAATGTGAGGATTAACAGAGGTATGCACTCCAGGGACCCTTTGACTTTATACAGTATTTTACTTCCTGACAAACGACCCCAACTTTTGACTCTACTTTTAGCCAATTTCAATTATAGCTAATCTTTATATACAAAATCTAGTGCAGGGCAGCCATTGTGTAAAGCAGGCTTGCAGAAGAAGTTTAGAACTATTCTCATGAAAAATTAGGTCTAAAATCTAGAATCTAGAATTACTATTACACAGCATTAACTCAAACAGTATATGTTAGAAATTCTGTACATAGGCCTGCAGAACAAACAGCCCACAGGTGTTTTTCTGCTTAACTGCCAGAAGGAAGCAGGAAACTTTATGCAGAGAAAAGACATTGAGCATACCATAGATGCAACTACAAATTTATAAACACTGCCATCTACTGATTAAATACTCATGTAGTTGTACTAGATACTGTACATGAACATTGTGTTCCAGCAGTATAATTCCAATATTTTCCTATTTTCCAAATAACTGCATTTATAAGAGGTTCAAGCTAAAAGCATTCATATTATGAGTACAGTGGAATGGAAGATGAAGATTCTTTCAGTTCAAGCAGATATTTTTGCAGGGAGATAAAGTACATAAATGATTGATTAATTGAAACAGGTATACAGAATAAAAGGCAAAAAAGAATTTGCAGCTTAAATGGTACAGACAACGCTGATCTTTGCAATTATACCTTAGTAATGGAGAGCCTAGGGTTTCTGATGCAAGCAGATCACTTTGAGATCTCTGAATCAGAACCCATCTATGCAGAATAAAAGGTGTAGGGTTGTGCAATAGTTTTGAGTCACACCATGCTACTTCACTTTATCTATCTATCTATCTATCTATCTATCTATCTATCTATCTATTTATTTTGTCAAGCGATTATAAGATAACAGGTATAAGTATAAACATAGTTATGAATACATGAAATGGATACATATAAGAAAAATAAAAAGAAACAATAGGACAGGGACGGTAGGCACGTTGGTGCGCTTATGCATGCCCCCTACAGACCTCTTAGGAAAGGGGTAAGGTCAATAGTAGACAGTCACTATGCTCTCCGTGAAGGTCCAGAAAAAGGGAGATGCTTAGGGCATAGTCCAGGTTACTAATGAAAAACACTGTAAAAAGGAAGACAAAAATATTAATTACACAGAGATTTTCCCTCTCTGTGACGATGCCTAACAACATATTAAATAATGGGTCTTGTGTGCTTTCATGTTTCCATATATCCACAAGCCTACTGCAAACCTTCATAAACAGTAAATGTAATAGGTGTCCCAGCACTTTCAAGGAACAGAATGAAGGTGGAGTTGGCTGCTCACAACCTGGAGGGAAAGAGTATATCCACATCTGTTTGCAATGGCCAATAAATGCCAAGCTGATGCCACCTTCTATGACCATCTGAGTATGTTGCCAATAGAAAGGATAGCAAAGCAGGTTATCTATCAGCTTAAGAGGGCAAATAGTAAAGTAACATACATACAGGTAAGGAGAGCTTAAACCTATCTCTCGTATGGGCTAGAGATGAAATGAAAGTAATATTATGGGAACTCAGCATAAAAATATGTTGTAGGACATATTTGTTCCATATTAAGGAATAATGGAAAAGATCAATATTCTGGCACTTAAATCACTTTGGTGTTGTATTATCTATAACATATTGTGACAAAATCTACAATTAGATTGTAAAATCTGTGGAATTTGGAATTGCTATTATCAAATATTCCAGGTCATAGCATAAAATATAAATATACTATTTTAATATTGTTATTTACTAGAAAGTAGCACAATGAGCCTATGGCACAAAATACATAATCATATATATATCATTCTTTTGTTATTAATATATTTTACTCTTATCTAGATGGTACCCCAGATGGTAAATGCAAACTGTTTCACATTGCCACCAAATCTGATGGTGTAAGAATACGTTCCATCTCATTTTTATTTCCCTTATTGTATATTTCTGCTTAATACAATCAAGATGGCAACAATAAACTATAATCTAGTGATTGGGCTTCCCATTTTCTTCAACAATAGCATTTATTGTTTTGATTATCTGTTCTGGACTTTACAAGGAGACTCTGACCAGAATGAAACAGAAGATAAAGGTCTGTGTAATTCAAATCTATTTTCTTTTTCCATTTCAGTTTCTTAATTACTTTAAATTTGAGGCACTTGGCTATCTCATCTGGACAGGTCTAAATGAACTATAACTGAATCAATAATAGCTTGCCCAGACTATGGTTTGATCTTTGAGATGCAGGGGTAGTCACCAGCAGAACAAACCGCAGGTGTAAGAAAGGATTCCCTCTCTATACTGCATCTTAAGTAGCTTATTTTTTTAAAAAAAATTCTTAACCTTAGTGCACACAGGAAAATCTAAATATATCACAATATTTTGAACAATCAATCTAAGAAAAATATTTTTTTATATATCCTGTGTCTTTTATTGTCTTATAAAATCAGTCCACACACAAAGTAACCATCCTTCCACAATGTCTGATGACTTGGTAATGGCTTAAAACAGAAAGAGTCAACATGGTGTTTTCCAGAAATGTTTGAACAATTCTCACAATATTACCTCTGTGAGTTTGCATGTGAGTTTTATGTGTGTGTGCGCACACATGTGTGCATGTCATGTATTTATATTTATATGTTGTATATACTTGCATTTACACACACAGTGTTAAATTAATCAACAACCCAAACATGCAAGAGCATGTTAAATAACACATTCTTATAAATTATAAACATGCTTACTTAAAAAAATAGAAGGAGAAAAGAAAAAACAAAAAATATGGGAATTGTTGGGTTATTTCCTGACTACACTGAAATCCTGGAAACCATTGGACTTTCTTATTTGTGTAGGGCCAGTTTTAATACTTGCATTTAATGCTCCTGAATATTTTTAGAAATGATGGGTTGCAGATATAATTTTAAATTATTTACCCATGGTAAGCTTATGCTATGGCATCATCTGCTTCAGCAATAGCCTCTAAAATTTCATCCCCACAATAATTTTAATGTTGTTTTCCTCCCCATTCTTGAGCTGGAGAAAGTCTATCAACACAAATTGCAATACTACCACAGGCTACCTGTACTGTACCTAAAGAACATGACTGGGCACAGCAACAACCCAATAATCAATAAAATAAGCTGGCTAAGAATCCTATAAGAATGTCAAAAAGCAGAAATAGTTCATAATACTGAGAGAGGGGGGATTTAACTGGTCAGTTTTTATTTTAGAACTCACTTCTTCCTTGCATCAATTAAAGCAACCCAAAGATTTATCCTGTAAGTGATTCCAGGCTCTACTTACTGACCTGAGCATTTTAGGATTAACCAGACTAAAATATTAATAAATAAGATAAAATAGTCAAGAAACTACCATAAGCACGATATTGTTGATGCTGATTGGTTGACAGATTTATCCACAAAAAGTAGAATATATGTTCAGTCAAAGTTGTTCAAAACAGTTTATAAGTCCAGTATTTTAAAAAAATAACCTAAAGTATTATGCAACAGTGATTAAATAATCCAGGAACAGAATGTAAGAAACAAGGGATCAGAGACAACTCAGTTGTCATACTGAAGCTGAGCTAGTTGGGATGAAGCAGTTTAAAGGGCAGCACTGAAGCACCTTCAGCCTAAGACTAAACCAAAGTCCCAGTGTAGGGAACTGTGTGCATTGCTACAAAGTATGCCCTCTTTCTGATTAAATCTCCAAAACAAGCTTAATTTCATGACATAATCCCTCTATATTCACAGGAACAGAGAAGTGGCTTGCCATTGCCTTTTTCCAGAATATTTCTTTGACTTCACAACTGAATCTGCAACTCTGATATTTCCTTAGTCTCCTACCCAATTGTGAGAAAGTGAGAGAAGATTTTTCAAGCAATGTGGTCAAACTTTTTTGGCTCATTCTGTTTAATGTCAGCCATACTGATGTGATGCTGAGAGCCACTGTATCAAATAACTGAATGGCTTTAGATTATTCTAACCTCTCTTAAAACATAAAAATGATTGCAATTTAATATACACATTAAATCTGCATTATGGTAACTCTGTACATAAAAACTTTAAATTCAATGAAAAGTTCATTCCTTCAAAAGCTAGTTTCAACACAATGAATTAAAAATACTAAGATCTTTGATAGTCACTTTCTGGTCACAAGAAAATAGACCTAACTTGTCCCCTGTTATTCTCTAAGGGGAAAATAGCAATAGCAATAGCATTTAGATATAAATACCACTTCACAGTGATTTAGAGCTCTCTCTAAGTGGTTTACAGAATCAGCATATTGCCCCCAACAATCTGGGTCTTCATTTTACCGAGCTCAGAAAGATGGAAGGCTGAGTCAATCTTTAGCTGGTGAGATTCAATCTGCCAAACTGCTGACAGCCGGTGATCAGCAGAAGTAGCCTACAGTGCTGCATTCTAACCACTGTGCCACACCAGCTCTCCAATAGTTTTTGAGACCAATTGTTAGCTAGTTGCATTGTCTATGAGCTCCCAAGACCTACTACTGAACAGACCACTATCATCTCTGGAAATGTGCTACTGAACAGACCACTATCATCTCTGGAAATATCAGCCATAGGTGCTAGTGAAATGACAGGATACAATGTAATTAGACTCATTTCTAACGGATAGATGCTGGTTTTAGAAGCTTACAACAATATATTTAGTTCAAATCAAAACAAACCCTTATTGTCAATGTACAACATGTATACAATGAAATTGAATGAGCCTCATTGGTGCATTCCTCCCACCCCAAAACACAAAATGCATCTCAATAATTCAATAAATGAAAGAAATAGAAATCCCTAACCCAAAATAAGTAATAACTAACACACATTCCCATATGTATGCAACATTATATTATATTACACTAGTACGAACATGTTGCACATTGTGCTGGCCCTACAAGTCTATTATATTATACCTAATTGTGATGTTATGTTGCATTCAGAGGTCTGACAGCCCATGGAGAAAAGCTATTTTTCAGCCGGCTATACTTCTATATCTCCTTAGTTAATTAAGTAGTTAAATACTTAGTCCAAGTTTCCCTATTCTCTGTTTCTAAATGTACCTAAAACAGTACTAGCTTTGCTGCTGGCCTGATTTTGTTACTGACAGCATTGTCATCTGATCTTACACTTGAAAAAATGTTGATAAACAAGACAGCCTCTAACATTTAGATCATGTTGGCTAAAATTATGGGCACAATGTATCTGGACAGCACCACATTGGATAAAAGTGCTATAAATGTAAGAGATTTTCTGTGAAAATCTTCATTTTTTTTCTATAGCTGGTATATATACTTATTTCTAATTTATGCTAAGGTTGATCTAAAACATATTCAAGTATAGCTTAAGTCATGGCAGTGTATATTCTGGGTCAGATGTTTTTTGATTTATGCTATATTCATTCATTCAGCAGAGTCTGCAAAAGAAATGAAAGCCATCTGCTCCAAGCAATTTCTCAGTGCAAGCATTACCAAATGGACAAATAATTAAAAAATTCAGCAACAGTTGATTTTGTTTCAGCTAGGCAACAGTTTTTACCATTGCTAATCTCCATGGTTTTTATTTCATTTTGCAACTCTCAATTAAGGAAGCTAAATTTAAGGATACTAGAATGCTATCTCTAATATGTCCATGTCACTAACTGGTACTAAATTAAAGAGATCTAATTTGCGGATATCACTGTCAAATATAAAATGCTGTTACTGCAGATCTCTCTCTCCGTCTTTCTACAGAGAAGTTGAATATTTTCATCTTTATCAAAAACTTTATTACAGGATAGCAGCCTTAAGTTTGTTCACAAGCCTTAAACTAAGTAAATTTTCTCATAGAGCAACAGAGAAGTGCAACAGACAAGACGAAGAAGCATTCTTTTAAATACAATCAACTTGGAAATAGAATTGCTCTGTGCTACTTTCATTTTAATGTGATACTGCCGACAACTGATAGCAAGCCACAGAGACCTTTGCTATAATGATTGGTAGTTCAAAACAAATTCCTATTTTGTTTTGGTTACTTAAGGAGCCCTCTGATAAACAGGAATGCAGATGAATGCTGACTTAAATAGATGAGGCTCCTTATGTCCACAGTCAGTGCCAACTTGCTGGGCAAAATATGCCATCTGCATAGGGTGCTATTAAGCAAATTAATGTTGTGGATTTTTTTTCTCTTTTGGGGTCAATAATTACTGTAGGACACAAACAAGGAATCCATTTTCCATACAATGACAATTGGCAAGAAAAATGGTAGCAATCAACTAGCACCCAAGCCATTTACCACCTAGGCCATTGTATCATCAAATTTTCTTTGTCTCCACTTCTGTTCAAAGACCAGTGTGCACTATGAGATATTCCTCTTTGGAAACAGGTGTTTATGAGATGATTGAGTTCTTTTCCTTTGCCTAGAAGAAGAAAAGTGCTCACGTTGTGGCTAGCAAAGGTTTGTTATGGAATGAATAAGCATGCTCCAAGTCCTGTCCCTTAAACAATTGCCACTTTGCAGTCCTCGGAAGTGTAACTTTTCTGTTGCAGCTTTTTCTCCAAGCACAGTGATAGTATGAAATCAGAAGGGAAGGAGAGTGTTGTGCATGGGGAGGTTTGGCTGTGGCATCTGGCTCTTCTGGTTTTGGTTTTCTTGTTTCCTATTTTTACTGGTTGTATGTATTGTTTTATCCTTTGGTTATGAGATGCCCAGAGTTTGGTTTTTAAGAACAAGTTATCATAAAGTGTTTTAACTAAATAAATAAAATGAAGAAATTATTCACTTTGGAGCTTAAGGATTTGAAAATAAGTGTCTATTTGACACATTAAATAAGGTATTGTGTTTATATCCTCATGAAAATAATAGTTTCCTGGTTTGGATTATAGAGGGTGGAGACACACACTTTCCAAACATTAATATCTGTGACTTAATGGGAAACTGCTGCCTCATTCCTGCTGTCCTATTCCATCAGACCATTTACTGAATGCAAGAAAACCAAAGTCCTCTTTCCACACAAAGAAGTTATTATCACATATATATATTTATTCAGCCCAAACTCTGCAGGAGTCCAATGAAAAAGATTTTCTCCATGGATCTTACATAGAACACTATATCAGCTGAAGCATAATAAATATACAGAAGTCATCAGAATTTCTTGCTGGATTTCATGAAAGCATTCTTGCTACCACTATTCAGCTCTTTGTTTTTTTCTTCTCCTGAGTAAGTAGCACCTGCTTCAGGATTATAATTTTCTAATAGCACTAATGCCATCATTTATACAATTAGGTTGATATAATAAGTATTGATATAATAGATACTGTATATAGGCACTTCGTTAATCCTGTATTCTTTAAATTAGGTCCCGATGGTCCAGAGATTCTGACTGCATCTTCTATGGCACAGAATGAACCAACACCCAACAAGGATCAATATGTATTGCCCTGGTAATTCTATGTGCCAAAATCAGAGGTGAAAACGAATATGGGTGAATTTAGATTCTCCCAATAAACAATGAGTAGCAAGTTGAAAATCACCAAAAGAAACATCACAATCATTGGTGAATACAGAGCTGTGGTGGCACAGTGGTTAGAATGCAGTATTTCAGGCTAATTTTGCTCACTGCTGACTGCCAGCATTTCTGCAATTTGATCCTGACCGACTCAAGGTTGACTCAGTCTTCCATCCTTCTTAGGTCAGTAAAATGAGAATCCAGATTGTTTGGGAACAATATGCTGACTCTATAAACTGCTTAGAGAGGGCTATAAAACACTATGAAATAATGTATAAGTGTTATTGCTATTGCTATTTATTCTGCATTTTCATATACTAATTGATATGAATAAATAGAAATTTAAAAATCTTCTCTCACAGTTCAAACAGAAACACAATACATCTCATATTAGTGCTGAACACTGTGATCTGCTGACCTATGTGCCTGCTCAATCTGCTGTGCAGCTGTGGTTTATAGGCAGCTTCAAGGTCTCAGCCATTCAACTGCATATTCTCATTGTTCTTGGTAACAGCTCTTCAAACAGCAAAGAGAAAAGAAAAGGTAAAATAGGGCAACAGAAGATACGGTAGTTGTGAGACTATTTCTATATCTTAGGGTAATTTTCAGTTGATTATCAGGGATTCCAGAATTTAATGATGAGGTAAAAGAAATTATTTGTTTCCTCTCACCCCAAATCAACTTCCTAAAATGAAAAAAGCAAGGAATTATAAAGATTAATTTCTTTGTGGGGAAAGACTACATGTATTTTTCATTCCCATACTGAAAAAAGACCAGAGTTTCAAGTGCATGTCTTTGTCTGGAAATCCAGTTGAGAGTTTCCATACAAAGATTCCATGCTCTTGAAGCCTGACCAACTTGACATAGAGGAATGTTCTATAGGGGAATGACAAAGTGGGTCACATTTGGCTAATACTGTTTGCTGCTTTCTTATGTAATAATAGTACATCCTCAGTCTTTTTCTGAAAGGTCTTTTAAAATTCTTTCTGGGTCCCTCTTTTCGGAGAGCAAGTCTTTCTTTAGTAAAGTGAAAAAAGATACTGGACAAGCTATGTTCACCTTAAACGGATTGCCAATGATGGATCAGAATAGTAGTTTTGAGAATAATTTGCAATGTTACACACATATGAGGCAATCCCATAAAGAAGAAGGGAAATAACTATTCAAGTTTATTGCAAAATATTTTAACTATATAAATGTTGATAGTATTTTTAGTTTATAATTTAGCACAAATCTTATTATAGGGCAAGGTAAAAGTTCCCCTTACACATATGTGCTAGTTGTTTCTGGCTTTAGGGGGGCAGTGCTCATCTCTGTTACAAAGCCAAAGAGCCAGTGCTGTCCGAAAACATCTCTGTGGTTATGTGGCCAGCATGACTAAATGGCGAAGGTACATGGAATGCTGTTACCTTGTGGTCCCTATTTTTCTCTTTGCATTTTTACACACTTTCGAACTGCTAGGTTGGCAGAAGCTGGGACAAGTAACGGGAGTTCACTCTGTTACACAATGCTAGGGATTCAAACCACCAAATTGCCAACCTTTCTGATCGACAATCTCAGCGTCTTAGCCACTGAGCCACCATGTTCCTCATAATCTTATTTATTAAGATTACATTAAATAACTGCAAGTGAAGGCTGATTGGGGTTCTCTCTGTTGATATATTTCTTTTAAGGGCACTTTAAAAGTCATAGATGATAAATAGATAGGGAGATAGGGAGATAGGGAGAGAGAGAGAGAAAGAGAAAGAGAAAGAAAGAAAGAAAGAAAGAAAGAAAGAAAGAAAGAAAGAAAGAAAGAAAGAAAGAAAGAAAGAAAGAAAGAAAGAAAGAAAGAAAGAAAGAAAGATCATACAGACAAAGACAGATACTATACATTAAAATGAAATTCCAAAGAAAATATTATGCACACAATTGCATTTGAGGGAGTGATTTAAAAAATTAAATAACACTAGCAATTGCTTTTTCATGGTTTTTCCATTACCTTTCTTCATTACTTGTAAAGAAAGCCACTTAAAGGATTAAAAATAATTTTCCTTTCCCTATTGATTTTTTTCCCTTACTAGAAAAAGAAACACTGTTATATTTTCTCTATTGTTGATAGCTCCAGCATGAGTGCAGTTGTCTCTGGTTTTGGTTTTTGTATCATTGGCTTTCAGCATCTCTGCTCCATGATGGGATGATGCTCTGGATAGAGTGAGCTTCTAAAGGCATAAGTAACTGTTACTAATTTGTGTTCCTATATTTGGTTAACTTCCAAGTCTTTGTGCCTACATTTCTCCTATATCATGCAACTATAATTCCATAATATGCAAGCTTTTATTGAGCATCTGTATGTCCACTGCAGAATGAAACAGGTTTTAAATACCAACTTTTTTTCTCACCAACTTAATAATATTAGGTATTGTTAAGCCTTTAAAGTATACAGAGTTGGTTCTATACATGATACGAGTTGTTAGGGTACTCCTTTCTTCTTTCAGGAAATTGCACATAATTCCTTCTTTAGAAGAATAGCAAGCTAAGCTATTACAGCATGCATCAATGTCAAGAATAATATTTGAATTATTTAAAAATGTTATTTAATTTAATGTCTATAATTCTATAATGTCTGTAATTCTGTATAACAATTTGTACTATATCTAAACTTCAGGATTCTTTTATTATAAGCCTTAAATAATAAAATTTGCTAGATTTAAGAACATGCTTTTTCAATTTAGATAAAAACTTCTATTGGTTGTTTATTCTGATTGGTAATTCTTATTATAATGGCTGTCTTTACTAATAATTTATTACTGATTTGGTTTTGGCAATGGTTTCAAAGTGCTAAATTGTTATAAGATAATCTAAGTTTTGAAAATTGCTTATCCATTTTATGGATCTGGATAAAAAAAATTCAGACCTTAGATTAGTACTACATAGTACCCTCTTTCTTTTTTTGTTTCTTTGTTTCTCTTTTCCTTAGTTGTACTTTGAAATATCTATTGTCGTGAAAAAAAAAAGTAATTGTCGGACATTTTTTCTTTAAAATGAATATGTGAATCATCCTCAACTAATCAGAATTAATTACCATATTATTTGTTGGTGTATTGGACAACCAATACTGTATTTTAAAGTGTTCTTTCATATAAGAAATATATCAGCTGATCAATAGAATGAACTTAGTACAAGACAAATCATTAATTAATCACGTTTGTGAAATCATAGTGAAATACAGTGCTGTAACTAGAGAACAATAGATGGCACAGTGATCAGAATGTTAGCCGGCCATAAAATTTATTCCCAACCAGCTATAAAATTTATTGAGTAATTACTTTCTTTTTCTCTGTTTTCCTGTCTCTCTTTCTTTCTATCCGCATCCTTCTCCTCCACCTCCTTTACTTTTTTTTCTCTGTCTCTTATCATCCTAATTTAGCTCATAGACTTCTTGAGAGGGTGAATTTTGGGATAGAATCTCATGCATATCCTTATTCCTCATGGAAGGAAGACAGTAGATAAACATATAGAATGTTTATTTGATAGTGTTTTTTAAAAGATAGATGGTTTGACCATGTCAACTGACAAGTAGCATGTGTAAACAGAATTTGACATGATTCTTCCATGAAAATTGCATTTTCTGTCCTTGAACAGCCATGCAGTAGTTGTAAAGATTGGCATGAGTAGAGTACTTCTTCCCAAAAGGCTAATGTTCCTCACATGGCTCTTGGGATTTCTTGTGTCATGAGGAACAAGGTATGTTTGTAAATATACCAGTGAATCAATAGATGAAACAGTTTGCTTTTTGCAAGGAAAATATCTGTCCGTGAAACAATATACTTTTAATTTTATCCTACAGATTTACCAGTCTCTTCTCATCTCTTCCCTTTTCAACACTGGCTTCTTCCAGTGGCCTTCAAACCTTAAAGACCTAAACTTTCCTTGAGGTTTTTTTTTTTTTTTTTAGAAACAGTATTTACTGTGAATTTCTTCACATTAGAGTTCTCTGCATTACTTAACAGGCTCAGGATGCTTTTATAGCTGTGAAAGCACAACTCCCTCAGTTGAACTGCTGCATCTGATGCAATGGAACCAATTATTTAAGAGGAAAACTACCAACAGCCCAGTGACTCTGGATGCATAATGCACAAATCTCTCTCTCTTTTATATTCTCATAATTTATCACAGCATTCAGTTTGGATGTGAAATGGATGTTTTATAGATACACATATATGTAGAGGCTGCAACGAAATTTCCTCCCATCTTAACCTGCTTAAGTCTTCCACTAGTACTGTCCCTTTATCATATTAATAGAAATACTTAATACTGTAAGTCTTAATAATGTAACTATAATGAATCATTAGGAATAACATTTGCCAATTCCCTTGTTTGTTCTTGTAAGGACTCAAAGTGAGCTGTCCTTGAATCCTCTATCAAAATTACATACAGAGGAAACCAAAGCAACTTAATTCTACTGATGCCCCCCTCCCAGTAATTTACCAATTGTACATCTTTAACATGTGATTCAGAAATAAGGTCACTGGGTTTATTCTAAGATTTACAAGATACACTTCCAGGTAAATAGCTACAGAGCAGGATCATTAGTGTCCCTTTGAATACTAAGATTGACTGAGTAATCCTATAGTTGTCTGTTCCAATAGCCTTACTATGTTCAATGGCACCTATTCCTCAATAGGTGGGTATAGGACTCCTAGTAGCCTAAAGTACTGTATACAACAGAACAAATCAACTTTCATTAAATGCAGCAGAGCTTGCTTTTGAATAAATGAAATTAACAATTGCTACACAAAATGACATTCTTCAAAACAATGAAAGAACATTAGAGAAATATGCTGGCAATAGTAAACAGAGGAGGAGAAAAAGGAATTATGTCTAGCCACAAAATATAGGCAACTGCCTTATATTTATTCAGATCATTGCTACATACAGCTCCATATTGTCTTCACATTGAATATATCATGCTATTTACAGCATTTGGCTGCGAACAGTATGGCTGATGGAACTACAGCAATTTCATTTCACATTTCCTACTGAGCTATTGGTATTTGTGTTCATTAACAAATTTTTGGCATCAGGAACACAGAAGCCTAAAGTAATACTGCTGGAAGGGGTTGGAAGCCTCATGACTCCCACATCTGACACCTCTGTTGCAACTCAGTCGATTCTTTTTCTACAAGACTTACAGTGCTACCCAAACCCATTCTTGAGTTAGCACAAAACAACTCCAGGATAATATTTTGTAGACTCATTGCTCATCTATCACCTATCTCATCCATTGTGACTCATGTGTGTTATACTGATCTATGAGTGTGCCAGTCATTATAGGCAAGATGATCCATTCTCTTCTTTGACTTTTCAGCACCTCACATTCATCTGTCAAGGTAATGCGGAAGGAATGGGAATTCAGTTCCTGTAGACTGTTTGTCTGCTCAGATCTCATTTGTGCATCTCCTAAACTGAACAAAAATGTGAAAAAATAAAAACAGGAAAACACCAGAAATAATGTCAAAAGAAGAAAAAAGACAGGCTGTGCTATGACTATGGAACTGTCACGTCCTATAGAGCAGGACAACCTAAACTAATGGTTGTTGATCTGGGGCTAATCACCAGGAGTATAGAATGTAGAGAGTGACTAAAACTAATGAATACAGGAAAAACAGCAAATCTGCAAATAAGCAACAAAAGCGAGTTTAAATCCCACATTATTTTCAGGACATTACAAGCTTGCTGCCATCTAATGGCAAAGATATATTTCAAAATACAATTACAGTGGGAAAATACAAAAATGCTTCTTCTTGTTCTCCAGGAGACCTTGCCATTTCAGAATACACTTAAAATGGAATGGGGCTTTTATTTCGTACATGATAACTGCAGCAAGATGCATAAAGATGGAAAGACTCATCATTAACCACAATGGAGGAATGGTTAATGAAGATGATGGAACTTGCTGAAATTGTTAAATACTTTGGTCAGAGAAAAGACAATATTTACATATAATGCTGACTGAAAAATCCTGTATGGTATTGTTGCGTAAAAAAATATATGAATATATCATTTATGCTTTTGATGATTATACAAGATAAATTATCGAAAGAAGAGAATTACATTATAACCATGAAGTAAAAGGTAAATGAAGGATTGTACTTAATAGCTGCTATAAAGAAGATCAGAAGCTATTTCTTTTTTCTCTTTTTTCATTCTTTTCTATTATTCTTTTACTTTTGTCCCCCCACCCCACCCCACCCTTGGCACTTTTAGCTTTCTCATTGATTATCTTTCTTCTCCTTTTATAACATATACTAGTTTGTATTAGTCTATCACTCTTTTTATAAATCCTCAAAGAAAATTATATTAAAAATGTAATAGGCTCATATAATCACTCTTGTTCCTCAAATAAAATAAGATAGCTCTGGTCTATTGTCCTCTACTTTGCTGGAAATCTAGAGAGAAGGTAGTAATTGACAGAGGTGATAGCTATGAAAGACATTTAAGTATTAAAGCACTAATGGAGCGAGCAATTGCTCAAAGAGAAATGGCTCACTGACAGGGAAGCGACTCAGCATAGTTAGACATGAGCTCAAAAATAGCCCAGCTGATAGTAACAGACATTGAGAAGGAATTGTATCAAGCATGAGTCCTTTGTGCTTCCTTCCATACTTTCCTCCCTGCATGGCCTCATAAATATTTATTTGTTTCCAATAAAAGAGAATAGTTGTAGCTCAAGGTTGAAATCAGTGATGGAGGCTGAGAGTTCGATCCTAGGTAGAGGCTAATATTTGGAATAGACTCTCCGGTTCAAGCAAGGGGTTGGACTAGATGACATCCAAGGTCCCTTCCAACTCTGTTATTCTATATCTATGTCTATGTTACCTAGTTAATAAAATGTCTGCAAGAAAACAACCAACTCAGAAAGCATTAAGGAGCTCTAGTTTGTTTGTTTGTTAATCAGATGTATATAGCCACCCATCTCACTGAAAAAGTAATCAGAGAAATGGGAATATTCTCTCCTTTTGACATGTGCACACACACACACACACACACACACACACACACACACATTCTTCACTCCCGCCTGTCACTGGGTCCACCAGAGAGGTAGCCAACCCTCCCAATCTGAAACATCCATCTACATTTATCCTACCCTACATTAAGGAGAGCAACTGGTAGTTGGTTTTTCTGCTGGCAAGTTACACTTGATGGATGAGGAAAATAAAACTAAGGGATTCCATCAATCTCTCCACTTAATTTGACTCAGAATAAATATGGGCTGCACAATAAACTGGGTCCAATAGTGTGGCAGAATAAGGATTGGTAAAGTGGGTAGCCTATATTGACATACTTTTCCACCAACTAGAGGGCTGGTGGATAACTTTTTAACTTGACCAACAAAGCTCTCTGAGAGTTGCAATATTTCATAAATGAAAGCCAGTGAAAAGCAACATCCTTAAGAATTGTGTGCATGCATAACCATGCAGCCCAAGCACACATGGCTTTCCATTGTGGGACTTTTGAGACAGCAAAGGGAAATAAAACACTGGGATATTTTGTGTACTTGGAAACAGATGGGAAGCAACAAGTTCATCTGTAGTTAGCTGAAAATATTCATCCAAAGAGGACTTCTTTATCTCTCAGCATAGGCAATACTTTATTAGCATCTTCCACAGTAATCGCAGCCAAAGTGAAGGGGGAGAAGTGTCAGATCACAAGGCGGAGTTTGAAAGAAAGGGGTTAAGCAGGTTGCTGGGATTCTAATGATTGCTTTCCTCATTCTCTGGGTGTCACACACAACATCTCTAAGCTCCGGTGAGACCATAAGCCACACAAATAGCCATATTTGTTAACATTCATATGACTCTTTCGTCTGAGATGTATTTCCTTGAGTAGATCACAATGAAGAATTTCTTTTAATGGGGATCAACAGGGAAAAAACAACTATAGGGACTCTCTCTCTCTCTCTCTCACTCTCACTCCCTCTTCCTTTCTCCCTCTAAACCTTTTACACTGCAGTTGAACAAGCCTCTGGATAAAGACTTTATCCCCCCCAAAAAAACCCTCTTTAAAGTTATTTCAAATTTCTCTGCAAGGCTTTCAGAAATCTGTTTGTTTGAGGGCAGAATTAGATGTGACCGGCGTTTTATTGTGACATAAAACCATATTTCTTCCCTGGAAGATTAAAAAATAAAATCGGTTAATAAGAAAAGCTGTCAGCAACAGAAAATGGCTGACATAATCCGTTTATCCTCCGAGCAATAAAGATATTGGTCCTTGGGAGTCTATCCTCTCTCTCATGTTATTTCGCCCAAAACATTATCTTCCCAGCATTCTGATGGATTAAGAAGTCATATGGGAGATAGCAGGGAAATGACAGATACAAAAAAAATAATATCCTTTCATTTCTCCTCCTCCCTGCTCTCTCTCTCTTTCTTTCTAACTTCTCCTTCCCTTCACCTCTCTTTCTCCCTTTCTTTTTCCATGTCCCTTTGGAAAACTGGTGAATCTATTTATTCCCAGAATTCCAAAGCCCAGTAATAATCCTTATGGTTTAAACCCAAAGTGCCATAGCAACTATTTGTGCCTTATGTGCAGTAACAGAAGACTGACACAGTACATCCAGATAGAGGTTTAACAACTCATATGTGTAATTAAACAGTGCATTTAAAAATGTTCAGGTTTATCCATCTCTTTTCAAGAAATCACCACTACCCATGTCTCTGAAAAGCAGAATAAAATATTGCATTTTTAAAAAGAAAATGCCCTTTTTTCCTAGCAAAAAAAGCAATTAATGATGGATGCAAGAAATATTTTTGTTAGGTTTAGATTTACTAGTATTTGTGTACAGCATTTAGGGAAAAGACACTGTTGAAGGTGTAAAGCTGCCTTTTGTTCTGAGAAAATTGGATTTATTGCATGTTGTTTGTTGCCAGCTCTTGACTCCATGCCTATTTTATAGAAATTGTTCTAGTTAACATGTTCTTCACTTCTGTTGTGATTTCTGTTCCTGTGGAAGTTATGACTTTAAAGATAATTGACATTCCATCATCATCACCATTAGCAATATATTTAGATTAACAATAGCAAGAACATGAAAGGGTTATTACATGAAAGTACAGCAGGGTCCTTTCTGGCTTGTAAACTTTTAGCACACAGCCCTTCTTCAAAAACATACATTGAATCTCCTGTTTTTAGACCTGCGAAGCTTTTTGGTTTTATCTTCTCACTTTTCCAGTGCAATGTCTACTTGTGGCCATAGGGATACCTTACTGTATCTTGTATGTTACAATATCATAGATATGCTGATGATACCCAGTTTTAAATGTGATGAGATTATTATGTCCATACTACATCAATGCTATATTGATATTTTCATCTGGAAAAACATGAGTTTCTGAACCTGTGCCTTAATAAAACCAAACTGTTGTTGTTAATGCCAGCTAAATATTTAGGAGAAATCTAGTTTAGGATTAGGTCCCAAAGTTGCTTTTTTCAAGAGGCAATTGGACTTTCTTGCCTCTTGAAAAAAGCAACTTTGGGACAAACTTAACCTGGATGATTGGGAATCTCCATAGACATTTAGGATTATGTCCAGATCTCAAGATACAGGTGTAATCTTGAACTAACTTCTCATCTTAATGTGTGTTATAGTGAAAACACTTTCAGATCTGTATATATTTCTGTGATGCCAGTCTCACCAAGGTCATACATGGACCAGTGTTTTCTAGCTTCACTTTAAACCAATCAGAAACTTTAGGTGGTATGTTTAGAAATATGGTTGATCTGAAAGCTTCCAAAATCCTATTATGTCATCTTCATGCTTCAGGACTTTGTTACTTGTCTTGTTCTCAGGTACATGCTTCAAATTTTAACTGACTGAACATAAAGATCTTTGTGACTTGGTCCTGTATAATTGGCTGATTATCGTATGCCTAACTCATGTCTTGCACATGAACTCTTGTGCAGTTGTAAGAGGAATATGCTGTGATTATCCCATGGCACTAGCCAGAGTGTGCAGAAGTTTGGACATTCTCAATGGCAGTCCATTTGAAAAGCCTGTTAAGACATATTTAAACAGACATATTATGTAATATTATGTTCTTTTTAATGTAATTATTGCACTTAGTTATTTTATTATTCAGTTTGGACTGTGAAATGTCTAAACCCATGAAAGACTGACTTCTATAGAAATATCTAAATAAAAAAATATGGTTATTTAAGATTTGCAATTAGCTAACAGTGACCAAACAGGAAGACAGTAGTCTGGTAGGTTTTGCAGGTTTTTTCATCATTAATAATCACACTTTATATAGGAAGTTCTTAAAATTGTAAATCTTAAAATAGTCATAATTTGTAAACCAATCAAAGGTTTTAATCTCACTCTTAGTCATGATTCTTTGCATTAATCAGGGCTTATGCTAGCAGTAAAATAAAACAATCATAGCCTTTTAAATCACAAGTTCCACCTACTTCATGAGTTACAAACACTCCAGTTAAACTGGTATCTTATGCGCACTTGCCTACATGTACCTAAAAGCACTAGCTTTTAACTAATCTTTTAAAATATGGTACTTCTAATTTTTCTAATTATAAACATCATATTTAGTGTCATAATCAAGGTAACACTAAACTTCACAGCTAATGCAAGCCATATTGAGGTTAAAGCATTTAGTCAATATTATGTTTTAAGGGTGCATCTGTCTAGAAGTTAACTAATTTTAAGGGATTTCCATAATCTTATGCATTTTATTCAGAGGTTAATCTAACTCTATTTAGTGAGGCTTCTTCTCAGATGCCTCCAGAAGTGATTATAACTCCAATTCTCTGCCAGAATGTTGTCAAGGAAAAGCAAAGGAAACTAATCCTAACAATAGACTTCAGTGACAATGATGGGAAAACCAAACAGAAGGGAGAATAGAAAATGTCAGGAAAGCCGATCACAGTTTTTCTTCATATTGAATTCATCCTCCTTCCTAAATAGTATACCAAGGTTATTGTTATGTCCTGAGGACTCAAGGAGTTCTCACTCAGGTCCACTCACTTTGTGTGGGCGATATTCCCCCATTCCCCATTGGTTGGTTCTCCCCAGCAGCCAGCTATAAAAGCAGGCTGCGGGGTCCAACTGGTTGCTGATTGCTGCGAGCCAGTTCCAGGCTTGGCAAGCACGGTCAGCCCTTTATTTGTAAAATAAAGTACTGTTGCACTCATGCTCTGGTTCAGCCTCTCATTGCTCAAACTTAACACTGGCGACGAGGATGGGATGGCTACCAGATGCACCTTGCAACCGCTGAGTCACTAGCCACCGATCCGCAGCCCAGAGAGAGCGATCGGCTGGCGATAAGGGAAACGCTGATCCGCAGCCAGAGAGAGCGGTCAGATAACAAAACGAGCGATCAAAAAGAGCAAACGCAGATCCGCAGCCAGAGAAAGCGGTCTGAGTCAAAGTTAGAAGCGTCTGTAGCCGCTTGTTAGCCCCGCTTACGGGAAAGTGAAGCGCTGCGAGCCGCAGCCGCTTGCATTTGGCGCGAAATTCAAACGGGTGTCATTTGAATTTCGAGCCAGTAGGAATCACAGCACAGCGCTGTAGAGAGTCACTAACGCCCACTTTTTTGGCGCGAATCTAGACACCTCCAACGGCTAGCAGCCAACGTGGTAACCCAGAGAGAGAAAGAGAGGTTAGCAAAAAACCTCTCCAGAGCTGATTTCACTAGTAACTCACGAGCGCCGTAGTCCCAGAGAGATTTTTTCCGCAGGTAGCCCAGCCGTTCCAGCACCATGAGTTCCAACCCAGTATTCCCGCGTTTAAACCAGACGAAGAGAAGTGGGAATCGTATAAGAACCGTTTCAATCATTACATCGATGCGGTCGGCCTGGCGGATGCGGGAGAGCATCGGAAAAAATCCTATTTCCTAATCTACTGCGGAGCCACCGCTTACGATACCGCCGCAGCACTCGTAGCACCGAGAGAATTAAAAACGTTCCGTGGTCCGAGTTGCTTGAGATCCTCACTAACCACTACGCTCCCAGACCTTCACAAATCGCCAGGAGGTTCACGTTCTGTATGAGGAAGCAATCAAGTAAGGAGACCATCAATCAATATATGGCCGCCCTCAGAACAGCAGCCCTGCACTGCGGGTTTGGAACATACCTGGAGGACATGCTCCTCGATCAATTAGTTTGTGGGGTCAAGGATCTCAACCTACAGAGGCGACTGCTAGCTAAAAAAGACCTCAACCTTGCGCAAGCGGTAGAGGAGGCCCTAGCAGCCGAGCTAGCAACGAACTCAGCCACCGAAATTCAGGGCCCAAGTGCCAAGCTAGCATCGTTCCCAGTCCATTCCGAAGAGGTGGAAGTGGAGGAAGCCCACAACGATGAGAACGATGTCCATCGCCTCACCAATGACAGACGGTCGCAGGTAGGGGCCAAACAAGAATACACCAGTCCACCCAAGCACATCACGCTGTGCCTAGCCTGTGGGGGATCACATCAAAGGGCCACCTGCAAGTTTAAAGGAGCCGTTGCAAAAACTGCCATAAGAGGGGGCACATTGCGAGAGTCTGCCAAGCCCCCCAAAGCGCTGCACACAGACCCCCGTCCTCGCACTCGGGACCACAGAGGCAAGTATTAAACTGTCGCACGCACCGCCTTGCCAGGCATACTGGCCACACTGTTAGTAAAATTTCTCTCTCCGTTTCCCTAGAAGGTAAACCGTGCCACATGGAGGTTGACACAGGGTCAGCGCTCTCAATAATCTCGTGGAACACCCTCAAGAGACTCCACCCCAGCCTATCTACTACCCGGCTTCAGAGATGCCAGTTCGGTCTGAAGGACTACCAGGGGAAGGCCATTCCCGTGATCGGCAGAGGCAAGTTCTTTGTCAGTTTTAGAGCTTTTAAAGGCCACCTACCTCTAGTGGTAGTTAACGGCAATCTACCCACCTTATTGGGGCTCGATTGGTTTCCCACCTCGGCCTAGGGTTAACAGGAGTCCATGCTGTCTCAACCTCAGACACTGACTCCTTATTCGCTGACTACGCAGATGTGTTCAGCGAGGAGCTGGGGTGTTATAATGGAACCCCCATCTCGTTCACCGTTGACCCCCAGGCAGTCCCAATCAGATTAAAACCACGAGAGTTCCATTTGCTATTCGACCAAAACTAGACGCTGAATTGGATAAACTACTAAAACAAGGGGTCATTGAGCCAACAGATTTCGCCAAGTGGGAGACGCCATTGTCACACCCTCAAAAAGATGGTAGCCTGAGAATTTGCTCGGACTACAAGACAACAATCAATAAATATTTACAAGTTAGCGCCTACCCTGTGCCCGTCATTCAGCACTTATTGCACACATTCGAACCGGGCAGTATTTTTGCTAAATTGGACATGTCTCAAGCATATCAACAGTTCCCTGTTGATAACCAAACAGCGGAACTTCAGACCATCGTCACCACAGGGGTGCCTTCCGATGCAAGCGCTCCAATTTGGCGTAAGTGTTGCCCCGGGTATTTTTCAGTCCCTCATGGAGCGGATTTTACAGGGCCTCCTGGTGTAGTACCCTACTTGACGACATCTTGGTCTCGGCCAGGGACAGACCCCAACTCTTCCAGAGAGTGCGAGCAGTGTTAGAGAGGTTCAGACAGCATGGCCTCAAGTTAAAAAAAGAAAAATGCACCATTGCCACTAGACAGGTGGACTTTCTGGGTTATAAAATTGACGCCTCTGGCATTCACCCCTGGAGTCCAAGGTTAGGGCGATCCACGAAGCTCCCACACCGACCTCCAAAACGGAGCTACAAGCTTTCTTGGGGCTCCTAAACTTTTATGCATCCTTCTTGCCCCATAAAGCCTCAGTAGCCGAACCCCTACACAGATTACTAGACAAAAAGTCACCGTGGCACTGGGGGCACAAAGAAGACCAGGCGTTTAACGCCGTCAAATCACTACTTACGCCAGAGGCAGTGCTCATACAACCGACCCCAACCTTCCTTTAGTACTGGCAGCAGACGATCCTTTTGGAATTGGGGCGGTCCTTAGTCACTGACTCGCCAATGGCGCTGAGGCCCCCATCGCTTTTTCTCCAGGACGCTCTCGGCCACGGAGCGAAATTACAGCCAAATTGACAAGGAAGCCCTAGCAGCTGTTGCAGCCGTGAAAAAGTTTCACGAATTCCTTTTTGGCCACTTCTTCGAACTGGTCACCGACCATAAGCCCCTTCTGGGCCTACTGGCCGGCGACAAACAGACACCTCAAGTCCTCTCCTCAGATGACAAGGTGGACACTTTTCCTAGCGGCCTACTCATACAAACTTATCCACCGCCCGGCAAAACTCTATCCCACGCTGACGCACTCAGTCGCTGCCCCTTACCTGCTCCTGCTGAAGACCCAGCTCCTGTCAATGCCATTTTTGAAATCACCCAGTTGGACCTGCCCATCACCGCCCTTGACATCGCCGCCAAAACCAAGGCAGACCAAACGCCGCCCAGGTGCTCGACTGGGTGAGGAGGGGTGGCCGGGAGGCAACGTTGATAACAAATTCGCACCCTTTAAGACTCGCATGCAGGAGCTGTCCAGTTTGCAGGGTTGTCTTCTGTGGGGCACTCGAGTGGTCATTCCGACCTCGCTGCGTACCCGAGTCCTGGAGGCGTTGCACGAGGGACACCCCGGCATTGTGAGAATGAAGGCGTTGGCACGCAGCTACGTGTGGTGGCCGGGTCTAGACGAGGACATTGTCAATTGGGTAAGTTCCTGCAGCATTTGCCAGGAATCCCGTCCTGCTCCCCCATCGCCACCCCTACCAGATGGGAGAGCGCCAGCGCCCTTGGTCTAGAATCCATATCGATCTGGCCGGCCCGTGCATGGAAAGATGTTCCTAGTGGTCGTGGGACGCTTATTCCAAATGGATAGACGTGGCACAGCTATCCACGACCACCACACTAGCAATCACCAACGTGTTAACGCGCCTGTTCGTTACACATGGACTACCCGACTCCTTGGTCTCCGATAATGGCCCACAGTTCGCATCAGTAGAATTCAGCCGCTTTGCAGCCAACCTTGGCATTCGCCACATTTTCACAGCCCCATTTCACCCTGCGAGTAATGGGTTGGCTGAAAGGGCCGTCAGGACCACCAAAGAGGCCCTCGCTAGGTTTGGCAGAGATGACTGGCACCACAAACTCTCACGGTTCCTGATGAGCCAGCACTCAACCCCCTGTGCAGTCACCAATAAGTCCCCAGCGGAACTTCTGATGGGCCGGCGCCTGAGGACTGTATTAGATAGACTGCACCCACAATACTGCCCTGACTCTCCCCTCGCTTCCACTTCGGGGGTTAGACATTTTATGTTACAGGAGCCGGTATTCGCAAGGAATTTCGCTGGGGACCCGCTTTGGATTCCGGGCGAGGTCATCGCCGTCACCGGGCCGAGATCGTATAGAGTCAGGCTGGAGGATGGTCGCGTCTGGAGGAGGCACATAGACCAACTCAGAAGGCGCCTCAGCAACCTCGCAAACAAGAATCCAGAGCCTCCAGTCGAAGGGGAACCGTCTCATCCGCCGCCCAGCCACACCGCACCCAGCGACCAGTCTGCGCCAGCGGTCGTTCCAGTCAGCCCAAACTCGGACAACA
Source organism: Pseudonaja textilis (assembly GCF_049901715.1). Lineage (NCBI taxonomy): Eukaryota > Metazoa > Chordata > Lepidosauria > Squamata > Elapidae > Pseudonaja > Pseudonaja textilis. The sequence continues at coordinate 54,487,341 of NC_141993.1, read as the reverse complement.
GCGCCCAGAGAGTTGACCAACCTGATCCAACCCACGAGAGCTCGACCCCAGAAACCAACCCGGTGGTTCCCGAGGATGCCCAGTCCAGAGAGAGTGTTGGCGACACTATGCCAGCTCAACCGTCACAGACTGATACCGAACAGACAGACAATGTTCCCGAGTTGCGCCGCTCCGGGCGCCAACAGAAACCCCCCGTCTACCTCAAGGACTATGCGTGTTCGCATCTGGGGGGAAGGGGTGTTATGTCCTGAGGACTCAAGGAGTTCTCACTCAGGTCCACTCACTTTGTGTGGGCGATATTCCCCCATTCCCATTGGTTGGTTCTCCCCAGCAGCCAGCTATAAAAGCAGGCTGCGGGGTCCAACTGGTTGCTGATTGCTGCGAGCCAGTTCCAGGCTTGGCAAGCACGGTCAGCCCTTTATTTGTAAAATAAAGTACTGTTGCCCTCATGCTCTGGTTCAGCCTCTCATTGCTCAAACTTAACAGTTATACTATGTAAAAAAATTATGGGTCAGAGACAAAGAAATCAATACAGTCAAGATATTTGAAGTAATCTTCTATTGATTCTAATCAATAGACTCAAGATATTTGATCTAATGGCTAATTCATTTAAGTTTATAAATATATCTTAAATATAAAGACTTCATTTGGCTATGAGTGATCTGCCATAATGATAAAACACATTATAGTTAACTGTAAATAGTAGGAAAAAATCTCTTCGCAGCTGTGTCAGAGGAGACTGGAGCATGATGGACAAAAGTCCTAAATTTGTGCACTTATCTATACATCTATGCTTAATTTTACATATACTGGTTATATATATATATATATATATATATATATATATATATATTCCCAACACAAAGTATTTGGGGGTTATATCTCCCAGAACATCCATTCAGAATGATTACCAAACTTTCATTAAATCTTAGATCCTTTAACCTCCAATAATATTGATACATGTTCCTCAAGCTTTCTGTGTTCCAAGTTCATGTTACACTCAGTAATCTGCTGTAACCACCACATCCCAGGCTTATGTGTTGATTTAATAAATCAGGGATTAAAAGAAACAAGCAAATACACAAATGAAATATAGAGACAGAGGGATTAAAAGAATAACCAAAACTATAAAAGTAAGCTATTCACTGCTGTTGTTGGACTTAAAGCAGGCACGTATTGTGCTGAAAACAAAGGTTACTTGTATTTTTTAGATAGAGTCATGGTTTGTTATGAAGTGCTTTGTATGGAATTAGGCCAGTATACTGGGCGAGCCAACACTTCCTCTCTTCTTGCCTATCCCTTTGAATCTAGAGCCAAATCTCAGGAGAAATTCAGAATAAATTATTACAATATTGCCTGCTTTCTTTAATAGTGCCTGCTCTTCATTATCAGAATGATACTCATATCTTCCTAGGATTTTGCTGCTAATTTTAGGGACTATTTATTATTTTACCCAGTCCATGCTGAAGAAAGAAGTCCTCAGAGGAAGACATCTTTCAGTGTCTAGCACAGAAGCTACATTTTGACATACGGGCCAAAAGCTTCTGGTTTATGTCACTTTTGCAGCATGTTGTTGCAGTTGATTTCACACTTATGAAGATGGTTTGTTTCAAGGTTTCCAAAATATCCATCATTTGAAGCAAATAAATGAAATTTGGAAAGTTATGATTGCTTCAATGCTACTGGCTACCGCTGCACTGCTGGGCTGCTATTGTGGTTGCATGATCTTCATTTTCAATGTTTATGACAGTTTCCCAGCCAATCTCACAATCCCTTGTTTCTTCCCCCACAAGAAGGAAGGAAAGGGAAGGGTGTTCCTTGATTGTTAGGGAAGGATGTTCTTTGATGATTCTCATGAGGAAACTAAATGTAGAAACTATCAGGAAGTCAAAAGTCATTTCTGTTCTCACTGCTTTGTTGTCCATCCTTAGACATTCTGTTTCTCCATTTAGGTAATGAAATATCTCTAAAACAATGACCCAATGGAGCACAGGTTGTTCAGTTCAGAATAACAACATAAAGGATTAGACTTTGGCTTTGGAAAAAAATATACACAGGCTGAATTAAATTTAAACAAATATTAGATAACAACAAGAAGATACAGATTTCTATCTATAACTCATCGCTGTCTACTAATGGATTTCTGGAGGTTCATGTCCATATACAATGCTCTTACTTCAGACCTCAACTGAGACCAAATTCAGTCCCTCTCTGCTATTCATACAAGTGGCCTGATATTGCGGACCCATCTTCATTAGCCTGGGAAAATTGTAATTTTGTTTTAAGGGTCAGATAATTTTTAATGAATGGATTCATTAATGCAGCAACATCTTTTTTTAATCTTTCATAAGAGCCTGAAAAAACATACTTTTAAAAGTTTTATTTCTATAGCCACCCATTTCAAACAAGGAATCTGGGTGACAAACAATAAAACCAATTACAAACATTGCAATATGGTACAGTGGTAGGATTCAAAATTTTTTACTACCGGTTCTGTGGACATGGCTTGGTGGGTGTGGCAGGGGAAGTAAAATCTCCAATCAGAGGTGGTATTTGCTGGTTTTTCGAACTACTCAAAATTTCTGCTACCAGTTCTCCAGAACTCTCCAGAACCTCTGATATGGTATAAAAATAAATATATAAATACGTGCATTTTATAAATATAAATGTATAGTATGTATTAATAAATATATATAAGGGCCAAGACCATTTTTAAAAAAAATAAGTTTGTACAGCTCTACTGCCTGTAAAACAGAATTATCTGTTGATAACAACCACAAATAAAGCAGTAGGTAGGCATCACACAAATATTTTTGCATTGATGAAGCGGTTAAAATAGATAGTATGATTAGTGTGCAAATACTAATTAATATTTCTGATCTGGTGGTTTGTACTTATTTAATTAAGTTGGTTAAATTACTGCCAGGCTTTACACATATAAAACTTTTTTAGACGAGACCAAATTATTTGTGAGATCTATCAAGCTATTTGTAAGCCTATACATAAGTTGATCTGACCACCACATTTATCTGATTAAACATGGACCAGGCTTCTTGTTATCTTGGCTGGGTTTGTCTCTGTTAAGCTTAAAGGCTACAATGTGCCTTTCATTCATTCACCCTTCCAAAATGTATGATACAGGAAATGGCAATGATAAACCATAGCAAAACCAATAATTGTCCTTGGCAGTTATAACAGAGAATAATATGAGCCCCATAAAAAGTTTCTGCAGCATTTGACAGTCCCATTAGCATTAAGTATGTACGTTGGCCATTCAGTAAATGAGAACTGAGAAGTACAATGTTACAGAAGGGACAGCAGAGGTGACATAATGAAGTATCATTTTCAGAATAAACGTTCTGTACGAATGTTGATAATTGAAGGTCATTTATGTGAACTACATTTCAGCATATAGTTCAAAACTTTTTGATCCTTGAGGCAAAGGGCGAGGAGGCTCAGTACCATCTTCTCTCTGCTCATTCTGCTTATCCATATGAATCTGTATTGGGTTGGGGTTACTATATCTGAGGTGTGAAAAAATCTAAACACCAGTAAATGGCAGAAAGAACTAAAGAGTGCTAGATCTTCAGTGCCATCTGGTCATCTGGAGTTTTGCAGGCCAATAGAAATACCAGCTCTCTTTGTGAGGGCCTAAAAGTAGGCCAGTTTGGACTCATCTTCCAAATCATGCTGGCCCCCATAAGGTAGCTTCAAAGATTATGTCAATAATCCCAACAAGAGCCATGGATGTCAAGAGATCCACCAACATCTATCTCCATTCCTCCTGTCAGATATAGAGGGAGATAGAGAGATAAAAAGTTGGCATGCTGCAAAGCAACATAGAAACCTCACATATGAAATACATGTAATATATACTTTCAGCAATAATCAAAGGCATCCTTAGAAAATAAGCATACTTGGACTGGAAATGAATTCAGGAGTGTAGAAAAAAAAATAAAAACAAATCGGGAGATCTCTGAGAAGGGCTGGAGCCACTTCGTTAATTTAATTTCTGGTAAATGAGTATATTTGTGATAGACCACTCGCAGTAGAACAGCCATTTCATAGCCTGTTCTTGAACAGGCTCACTATCTCAGAAAGGTTGTTCCCTCTTCTTTAAAGGTGAGAACAACTGTATCAAATTGATGCTCCCACCTTCCTCAATTTGGGAACAAGCTAAGGATAACTGTTGTCACAGGCCTCTCATTCATTAACATACATGCCCAAAGCAAATACTTCATGGGGGACAGTGTATAATGCTTTAGTAGTGTTTTTTTCAAAAGCTCAGGGAACCCACTCAATCTATATTCTGTACATGGTAGTGACTTGGGGGGAGGACAAAACCACCAGGGTGAATGGCATAATTTTAAAATCAAAGAAATTCATTTCTGTAGTAAAAGGTTAACAGCCTTTAGGAGGAACACTTTTTAATCACTCTCGTCTAGACTCTATCACTCGAATCACCCACAGCAAGAGTGAAATATGGCTAAGCCGCCATCACCAAACAGCACCTAAAGACTGTTGTATTTAATCATGTCTGTGCACTAGTTATGGATTTTCATTATGATTCCCGATGCTGTTGCACTGCGTAAAATATTAATATCCATAGTAATGATGCATGAAGCTTGGAGTGTAATTTCTTCACTCTTCTTGTCTGATATTAAATTGTTACCACTTTATCATTTGTGTAGAACTGAACGTTTCAATTAATCTTTCTGTATCAGCAGCCCTGATTAATATAGATCATGATTCATAAGCTTATTGTCACTATAGTTTTAACAGATCATTTATAAAGATCTTAAATTTCAGGGCCTGGGAGGCAAAGCCCCTCTGTCCAGGGTTTTCTCCTTCCTATTCCAGCAGATTACTCTGTTATTTTACACAATTAATATTGGAGAGGAGAATTAGCTAGATAAAATGGGTCCTGACTTAATATCACTTCATTCAAAGGGATGTCTGAAATTTTATCCTATTTGCATTAAAGAAATCAGCATGTCAGAGGACAAAATAGAGATGCCATAAAACTGGTTTAAAGTCAGTTTATTTAATTCATGGCTAGTTAGTCATCCAAAACCATCCTCTCAATACTACTACCTTGTTATTTCAATGTGAACAAATCCTTGGTCATTTATTAGGCAGCTTTTGCTCTATAGTCTGCAGGATATACAGTGGTTTGGATTCTGGATTAAGTGGCTTTTTTCTCTTCTGATTGCATGGGACCTCTGGGGAAAAAAAACTAGTTACTTATTGTAAAGTTTCAAACAAGAAAACATAATTAGAATAGAATAGAATAGAATAGAATAGAATAGAATAGAATAGAATAGAATAGAATAGAATAGAATAGAATAGAATAGAATTCTTTATTGGCCAAGTGTGATTGGACACACAAGGAATTTGTCTTGGTGCAAATGCTCTCAGTATACATAAAAGAAAAGATAAATTTGTCAAGAGTCAAGAATCATAAGCTACAACAATTAATAATAGCCATAGGGTACAATAAGCAATCAAGTCATACTAGGAAACAGTCAATATAGATCGTAAGGATACAAGTGACAAAGTTACAGTCATACAGTCACACGTGGGAGGGGATGGGTGATAAGGAGTGATGAGAAGATTAACAGTAATAATAGTGCAGATTTTGTAAATAGTTGGACAGTGTTGAGGGAATTATTTTTTTAGCAGAGTGATGGCATTTGGGGGAAAAACTGTTCTTGTGTCTAGTTGTTCTGGTGTGCAATGCTCTAAAGTGTTGTTTTGAGGGAAGGAGTTAAAACAGTTTATATCCAGGATGTGAGAGGTCTGTAAATATTTTCACAGCCCTCTTTTTGACTCGTACAGTATAAGGTCCTCAATGGAAGGGAGGTTGGTAGTAATTGTTTTTTCTGCAGTCCTAATTATCGTATGATATCTGTGTCTGTCCTGTTGGGTTGCAGAACCAAACCAGACAGTTATAGAGGTGCAGATGATAGACTCAATAATTCCTCTGTAGAACTGTATCAGCAGCTCCTTGGGCAGTTTGAGCTTTCTGAGTTGGTGCAGAAAGAACATTCTTTGTTGTGCTTTTTTGATGACGTTTTTGATGTTAGGTGTCCATTTCAGGTCATGAACCTAGAACCATGAACCTAGAACCTAGAAATTAGAAGGTCTCCACTGTTGATACTGTGTTGTCTAGTATTGGAAGAGGTGGTAGTATGGGAGGATTTCTTCTAAAGTCTATCATCATTTCTATGGTTTTGAGTGTGTTCAGTTCAGTGGTGGGATTCAAAAAAATTTTCTACCAGTTCTGTGGGCACGGCTTGGTGGGTGTGGCAGGGGAAGGATACTGTAAAATCTCCATTTCCACCCTACTCCAGGAGAAGTTACTGTAAAATCTCCATTCTCTCCCCACTTCACTAACCTGCTTTCCAGATTCATCCTCCTGCACCTCCTCCAGCTCCATTCACTGCAACAAAAGAAGACCCAGCCAATCAACTGGGACTCGGGAGGTAGGGAAGAGATGGGGTGGGGCCAGTCAGAGGTGGCATTCCAAACTACTCAAAATTTCTGCTACCAGTTCTTCAGAACTGGTCAGAACCTGCTGAATACCACCTCTGGTTCAGGTCCAGATTGTTCTCATTTCAACATAAGGCAAGTTGTACAACCTCCTGTCTGTATGAGGATTCGTCATTGTCTCGAATGAGAACAATCATTGTTGTGTCATTTGCAAACTTCAGTATTTTAGCAGATGGATCGTTTGAAATGCACTCATTGGTATATGGGGAGAAGAGAAGTGGAGAAAGCACACAGCTTTGGAGTGGGGGCGGGCTGTGCTAATTGTACAGGTATCAGATGTGATTCTGCCTAGCTTCACCTTCTGCTTCCTGTCTGTTAGGAAGCTTATGATCCACTTACAAGTGTGTTCAGGTACCGCTAGCTGGTTTAATTTAGTTAGAATAACTAAACTGGAATGATGGTATTGAATTCTATATGTTTGTGTCAATGGAAACAATTCCAAAAGTATAATGTTTTATATAAGCAAATACATATCCAAAAAAGGAAATGATTTTTAATACTATTTAGGCTTATCATGAATATCATAAAACTATTGTACAAGGATGAAGACATTAGTGTAGTATCTTCTCTTGGAATTTCTTTAAAGCAACCTAGGTTGAGAATCAAGAAGACATTAGAGGGACACTAGAGACCATACTTCAGACCTAATAATGAATTTGTGTAGCCTTCACACTCTTTTCATCTACCCTTCTGCAAGTTAGTCTAGCTTTTAAAATGACAGTAGTGTTTGTTAGTTGATGTTTTCTTTGGTAAATATAGAACTGTGCTTGAATATAGTGAAGCAAAACAGCGGTTAAGCTGTATACCCACACACATTACAGGGCAGCAATGAAATACAGCCTGGAATTTGTCTTCAAAGATGAGATAACGTAGCTGCTTTAACAGCTACACCTGTCACTTCCAAATGACAGATGGAACATTGTGTTGAGTACATTTGCAGGGCAATTTTCCAGTCAGAATAAAAGCTTTTCTGAGTTGAATTTTCCTTGGTTTTGATATCTCTCTTTCTCTCCCTCAGATTATTTATACATATATATTCTTCACAAACTGATTGTTGGCATCCTAAATAGCAATAAAATATGGGGAAGGAAAAAGAACATTCCCTATAAACCATTGGTTGTTCTCAGTTATTGTTGGTAGCTACAGGTTAACAAGTGAGAAACTGGTTTTCCGTTTATTCCAGCCTACTATTTTCATGAGATAAGGGTTTGCAGAACATCAAGTGCTATTCTTACTTTACTCAGAATTTTAATATTGTTTACAGACAATTTACTATGACCTTACCATATCAAAATATAACAGAAAAAATATAATGGTGTAATGCTAATAAATTAATTGACTATTAAGTTGTAGAAAGAAATAGGTACTCTATAAGAGCCCAGATGTTGTTAAACCAGTCAAGTTTTAATATATGTGCAATCTACGGTTTGTAAAAATTATATATTTCCTTACATAACAGTAGCATAAGAAGTACCTATAGCATATCTCATATACTATTGTTTCAAGTTTTTCTGTATAAGTTTGTGTTTGTACGTGTGTTTACATATGTGTGTGTATATATAAAACAATAATTCATTAAATGTGCATGCCTGTCCAATTCTCAGTGATGTTTATACATAATTGATTTATATTTTACAATTGTCAGAATCCCTAGGAATGTATAATAAAGATGAGAAATGCTGGATATAATAATTCACAAATAATTCTGAAGTGTCATACTTTATCTTTCTCTGCTCTATCTCAAACTATGGGCATTTGGGAAAGATTTACAATTGGCCCACTGCAACAGTTATATACCATCCTCCATTGTTGTAAGGGAGTTGAAACAAAAAGTGCTAATTTTATGGTTTCCCCTTACCACATTTAGCAAGGGGGGGGGATCAATACTGTGCAGTAGCAGGTTGCTTCAAGACAACAATTCATGAGCTTCCAACCGTTTCTTGCTCTCACCCCTGCTTATGAGAAAATGATGGTTTAGTAGGCACTTGCAGCTTTGTTCTGGTTTGGAAAAAGAAATGTTATGAAATGCGAGGGAAATCAACAGCCTGGCTCAACTTAAAATAACTTCAACTATTCCAAATAACAGATTTTCATGTGAGCTATGTAATCAGGGGGAATAATGCCGACAAAGTTGCCAAATGTTCTGATGTCCTCCACAATTAAGAATAAATATATCAAGACCATATTAGCATCTTGTTGCTTCTTAGCCAAATGCTAGAACCATTTACTCTCCTATGCATACACTGAAGCAGGTGCAGAACAGGAAATCGTGCCTCAAACAGATGTTTAAGAAGAAAGGTAAACGTAATCTTATGGTCTTGCTTGGCAGACTTTCAAATCCCATATCAACAATTTTGTCATCTACAAAATTCTCCCTGAAGCCACTGCTTTATTTATTTATCCCAGTGCATACAATCAAATCTGAAAGATGGCTATCCATGAGTCTAGGTACCTTTGACACAGAGTGTAAAATGTATCTATATTCAAGACTACCCATAAATCCATCTGCCAAGTCTTGATGCCATAGCATGACTGACCTTAAAGATGATAAATGCATGAACGGCTACTGTTTGGTGACTGTGCAGTGGTTTTGGTGGTGTTTCTCCATGAAGGAAACTGCGGGAAAGTAGGTGTATCAAAGGACAGAGCCAGAGGGATATGCACTGAGATGGCATTTAAAAACAAACTATTTTGCACAGAGCAAATGCAGACATAAGTCACTTATGTTGGTTATAGAAGACAGGCTATCAAGCTTTGTAATTTCTTGTATTTTGGCATTGAAATGGTGATAATTGTTATTCCCCAGCTCACTGCTTCATTGAGTTTCTTACTGTGTTGATAATAAGTGAAGAACAAATTGCTTCAAGTACCATGTACTTTTACAAGCACAAAAAGTACCAAAAAAATGAAAATGAATTCTGTGACCTTAAATACTAACATGCTTAACTCATGAGTTGTCACAGGCTTACAGCTTTCAGATTTGGGTTGCGAAAATCTGCATAATTATTAGATGGCTGCAGTCTAGTGATTTTCTTGACTTTGGTGTCTAGATTTGGTGTCCTATACAAATGACTAACCGTAAGAATTTGGCAGATTTGGTGTCCTATACAAATGACTAACTGTAAGAATTTGGCAACTTCTAGAAGTGCTACACTATTAATCCCATGATTCTTGAAGGGGATTATAGTCCAATACATGTGGAGACATCCAGTTATGAAAACAGATTTACATTATAAAATACATTTCTTTCAGTTTTATGAAGAACACTAAGTCAACGCATACAAATGTGACAGTACTAATTACTTGCAGGCTTTTTTAACATAGTTGCAGATTTTCTATTAACAAGCTCAAAATATACAGTTTTTAAAATGCACTCAGTTTAGAAAACAGAATCAAAATCAAGATGAGTCATTTTGAAGAAGGCAGGCATATGACTCATGATATGGCATATAATATTTAACTAAATGTTTACTAGCCGATAACAATAGTAAGTTGTTTTTGCCTAGAATAGATGTAATGGATTCCCTCACCACAGTATTAATCAGTAGAAGTTCTCTGTCCTAGCTACATTATTCATTAATAAATGTAATTGAATTGAAACCATAAATGAGTGACTTCAGGATTATACATTTTTCTATGAAAACACTCATGCTCCTCAAATGTTGTAAAAATACACAATAATATTACAGTAGAAATAGCATTTAGATTTATATATCCCTCCATAGCACTGTCTGAATGGTTCATAAAGTCAACATATTGCCCCAATAATCTGAATCCTCACTTTACTGGCCTCAGAAAGATGGAAGACTGAGTCAACTTTGAACCCACCAAGATCGAACTCCAGGCTGTGGGTAGAATTAGCCTGAAATATTGCATTCTAACCACTGTGCTACCAGGGCTTTGATAATAATGTCAAGATTAACAACGAACTATACTAAATAAAGAAAATTCCAAATAGAATTCTGATTATAAATATTTCTCCTGGATTTCATAGATCTAAATGATAGGTGTTAATTCAGTTGTGTTTAGAATCGACGGAACAATAAAAGTACAAACTCTACAACTTCAGAACTGGCCCACAGAAATTTGGATGACTATGAAAAGTAATTATTTCATGATAATCCAGATCTGGAGCCACTAACTGAAGCAGATTTAGGACTCAAACTTCTCTAACCATAACTGGTTTTGTATGGTATGTTTTCATGATATTGTCTGTGTCCCATCCACAGCTCACAGCTGAGGCAGCTTAAAGTCATATTTAGCTGTTCCGTTTTTCCTGACATTTTTGTCATGTTGTTGATGACTCTGTCAAGAATTGGAGTCTGCCTGGTTCCTGTGGGCCATTTTCAGGTATTTATGACCGTTGTGGTTTGAGATACAAGAAAGACAGGACATCAGACTTCATAGAGTCATCTGCCTCCATAAGGACTAGCCAGTACTTTCTAAAGCGCTTGTCAAGTCTTATGTAGATTCCTGATACATCTTAATGCTTTTCTTCAAAACAGCTCTAGACCTGCTTTTAAACTATTAGAAAACATAGCTGGGTTCTGCCAGTTCCATGTTATATTTTATTTGTTTGTTTGTTTGTCAAACATGAACCAGAAGACAAGTATAGTATGAACATAAACATGAACAAAGGAAGTAAATACAGATAAATGGGGACAGTAAGACAGGGACGGTAGGCACACTGGTGCGCTTATGCACACCCCGTGTATTAGTGTGGTTGAAGCTGAAGAAGTCGTTACAGGCAGGATGTTTTAGCAGACAATTTTGTGTACTATGCTTAAATCAGATCACAGGCAGCACAGTTCCAGATTGTCCAAGCCCAAAGTTTTCAGCTTGGAGGCATAGGGAATTTTATACTTATAAAATTAATAAGTATATTACAGGGGGATTTTTCTTGCCTCTATTTTTATTGCTTTTATTACTTTGGAGGGGACGACACTATTTTGCCCGTGGAGATGCTACTTGACTACCCAAGTGCTTCTTCTAAGTGCTGCTGGCCATGGTCACTCACTGCTAGCCTTGCCATTCCTTTGCAGCACTACCCAAGACTAGAGCTTGTTTCTTGGCCAATGTTTCCTTCAACTTCACCCTGTCTCCCTCTCAATACATTTTAACTCAGTTGACAAGTCACTCGCATGGAAGAGGGGCAAAGAGGAGAGTGAGAAGGCACACTCTGATGCTCTTCACAACTCCTCCTTTCTACCAGGGACCCATCAGCTGAGCTGTTTTTGATGCTTAAAATTCTCTAAAGAACTCTTTTCAAAGAGTGCTAGACTTATATTCCAAAATATAAAATATAAACAACCTGGAAACTAGGCAATTTGTCAGGTGGTAAACTTGCTATTCACAAATCCCATCTAAACATATTCTGTGCCATTCCACACATTAAGGAGATTGATTGATGGGTGACTTTCTTGCAGGCAGATTATTTTGGGGGAGAGAAATAAAATTAGGGGAATCCAATAGATTTCTTTAACTCATCCTGCATTAAATCTGCAAGAACAATATTCACTTATTATGATGATCTTATTATTAAGGCAGAGTAGGCATAGGATTGGGGACATAGCACTTTATATCAGTATATTTTTCTGCCAGCTCAGGGACCATCTTAATGTGGCCATAAGACTGTATCTTTTTTTTTAAAGGAATTCTTCATATTATTTATTTAATTAGGATAGTTGCAGGCACCCTATAAGGATAACACCACTTATTTATTAACAAATAACAGATAATCAGAGTTGGAAGGGACCTTATAGGTCATCTAATCCAACCCCCACCTAAGCAAGAGACCCTACACCATTTCTGACTTCTTGTAAGTCTCAAGTGATGGCGCTCCCACAACTTCTGAAGGCAAGCTGTTCCATTGGTTGATTGTTCTCACTGTCAGAAAGTTTCTCCTTATTTCCAGGTTAAATCTTTCCTTGTTCAGTTTCCATCCATTATTCCTTATCTGGCTTTCGGGTGCTTTAGAAAATAGCTTGACCCCTCCCTCCCTGTGGCAGCCCCTCAAATATTGGAAGACCTCTATCATATCTCCGCTGGTCCTTCTCTTTACCAGACTAGCCAAGCACAGTTCCTGCAACCATTGTTTGTATGTTTTAGCCTCCAGTCCCCTAATCATCCTGATTGCTCTTCTTTGTACTTTTTCTAGAGTCTCAACATCTTTTTTATAATGTGGTGAACAAAACTGGATGCAGTACTCTAGGTGTGGTCTTACTAAGGCTTTATAGAGTGGTATTAGTACTTCTCTTGATCTTGATTGTATCCCTCTGCTAATACAGTTTAGGATTGCATTAGTTTTTTTGGCTGCTGCTGCACACTGCTGGCTCATATTTAGCTGATTGTCCACTAAGACTCCAAGATCCCTCTCACAATTACTGCTATTAAGCCTGGTTTCACCTAGTCTATATGTGTACTTTTGGTTTTTTTTGCCTAAGTGTAGGACTTTATTTTTCTCTACAATGAATTTTATTTTGTTAGATACAGCCCAGTGTTCTAGTCTGTCAAGATCCATCTGGATCTTGAGCCTATCTTCTTGAGTGTTAGCTATTCCTGCCAGCTTAGTATCACCTGCAAATTTGGTAAGTTCCCCTTCTATTCCCTCATCTAAGTCATTAATGAAGATATTGAAGAGTACTGGGCCTAAGACGGAATCTTGTGGCACCCCACTGCTTACTTCCTCCATGTAGATTTAGACCCATTAAGGACTACTCCTTGAGTATGGTTTGCCAGCCAATTATGAATCCATCTAGTGGTGGTGCTACCTATTCCACTTTTTTCTAGCTTACTAAGAAGTAGGTTGTGGTCTACTTTGTTGAATGATTTGCTGAAATCTAAATATATTATGTCCACACTATTTTGCTGGTCTACTAATTTAGTCACTGTGTTGAAGAATGATTATGTGATTATTATTATTATTATGTGCCAATCCCTGTCCAAAGACGTGTTACTAGAAATAATCAAATTCCCCTTCATTGATGATATTTAAAATCATTCTTTCTATTGATTTAATTAATATCTATTCTACTCCCTCCTAAAGGGCCAGCCATCTAACAGGACAGCAAACACTTCATATACATACATTCTGCAAGGAAGATTCAACCACCCTTTGCTTATTAGTTGCAATTACGAAAAATGACTTTATTACTCTCTCCTTTACTCTGAAGAACTGTTGAAATATGCTTAGAAATTACTATCTCTCTCTTCTGGAGCCAAAACTCCACCTCTGCTTTTGCTCGATGCTGAAGGAGAAGGTCAAGAGATTGAGGAAACCTCTATTCAGTGCTTGCTAACATTAATCTTCTCATGCCCTGGTGTCTCTGACTTATGACGATTGGTAAAATAGTGACAGTAGCACGATTATACTTTAAGCTGCTAGTTAAAAATCTGCACGTGTGCTGTGCCAATAATAGAGCCATTATGCCTAAGTTTTGTCTTCTCTTTCTGTCCATCAACTTCTTGATAACCTGCTTACCTCAAATACAGACAAGTCTGAGAAGGAGACCTAAATAAACATAGCCCTTTTCAGATATTTCACTGCATTATGCTTAATCTCAGTAAAAAAAATAAGGAGCCAATCCTGTTTGAACTGCATAGAATGTTGGACATTTACTTCATAATCTTGCTTGTCAGTTTCAATACTACACTGCCCTAGAACTGTGGTGCTATGACTCTGAGATGATGGAGCACAGACAAACAAACTTTGTGATCGAATATAAATTCATGACATATGTTCTTCTTGTCCTCTAGAAGGAACACCGTTTAATGCACATACTATGGCAGAACCTTCAGTATTACATGCAAGAGAGCAGTGATGAGCCCCTATGAATCCATTACATGGAAGTGTATACACGTAACCTCTTAAATGTGCAACACTTACAGCTCCAAACCAAGCCAACTCAATTCTTTCTGCTTCTTATATTCCAATAATGCTGTGTTCTTTCTTACATCTTTATTAAACTCTATAGCCACTTTGATAGGGAAATTGAAAAGAGAAAGATATGAGGGACAACAAAAAGGCATAATTATGAAGATTCAATTTAATTTTAAAGGTTGCAGATGGAGGAAAAAATAAAGCAGGAAAAGAAGAAATCAAATTAATTTAGCAGGGAAGCATCGCAGAAATATTGTTGGCGCTTAATAACCATGCAAAGACAGATGATATGTGTGGAAAAATTAGTTGTAGAACCTCATAATAGTCTATTAATATTTTCTACAGACACAGAAGCCTTTGCTGAATTATTGTAACAAAGTAATTTTAAAAAGAGTTTGAAAAATCCTCAAAAGAAAAGGATAGCAAGCAGATGAGCAACAAAGAAGCACAGACAGGGAGACCACCCCATTCAAGCATTAGACTCTCCTCATTACACCCCCTTTTCTAGCATAACAGCCTGCTGCCCAAGAGTTCAAGGGGTCTCATGAGAGTCACACTTAGTATTTTTAATATGGTTTTAATACGTGTGAATTACAAAAACTATCCTTGAATTTGCAAATAACTGTATCAGGTTTACACACCAAATTGTTTTAAGGGAGCATGTCAATAGAATATGAAATATATGGAGTGATCCAAAGATATATCATAACACATGTATTTTGCCTAATTATTTCTGTAATTTGAAAATCCTTCGATAGGAGTATCCAATTTGAAAACTGTTGGGGTTGTTTTGGAAAGATTACTCCTCTAAAGCAGGGGTCACCAACCTTTCAGACTTCAGGGACCACAAAATTCATAATTTTAAATCCTGAAGACCACTAATATGATCTGCCTAATGACCAGATGGGTGGGTGTGGCTAGGTGGTCATGTGACTGGGTGGACATGGACAACTTGATGTCACTCACATCGAGGGGTGCCTTGCCAGCCTCTACTCACCCCTCCCCTCCCAGCCACTCATCACATGCCTGCTCAGGCTCCTTAGGCCCCCAATAGAAAACAGTTTTTGGAGCTAGCAGCCACCATGAGAAAGAGTTGGCAAAACAGCTGGCTCAGCTCAAATTAGATCTGACTGAGAAGGAGGGTCAGCAGAAGCACCTCACTGAGGACTAC
Organism: Pseudonaja textilis; assembly: GCF_049901715.1. Lineage (NCBI taxonomy): Eukaryota > Metazoa > Chordata > Lepidosauria > Squamata > Elapidae > Pseudonaja > Pseudonaja textilis. The sequence continues at coordinate 54,471,739 of NC_141993.1, read as the reverse complement.
GAGCATAGGTTTTCCAAGCAGATGGAAGATCTGCAGGAATGCAAGGCCAGGTAACATCAACGGGCTGAGATGGTCAGCCAGTTCCAGGCCATGATGCAAAGTCCCACTGGAATAAGACTCTCCAGCTCTTTGCCATTTCCTTCGCCCAAAGTGCCGCACCAGGAAGCTGAAGCAGACCCCAAGGCAGAATTTCTGTCCCCCTCCAACCCACACAAAAAGGCCGCAAAAGGAGAAAGTATCTGCACAACACAAATGTTCATTGCCTGTATCAGCTCAAAGACCATAGTTTGAGGACTCTGATTTAATGCAATATAAAAAATGCAAATAATTTTTCTGTGGACCACCAAAAATTTCTCCTGGACCACCAATTGGTGACTGCTGCTCTAAGGGTTTATTTCAACACTGTCATCTGATATTTCATACATTTTTCTATATGCATCAGAATTTCACTTCAATAATTTGAACCTATAGTGTTTTTATGACTCCATGTTAATATCTTAGGTTTATATTATCTGGGGGTAGGTTCATCTGCTCGAATATATGCATTTTTGGTCCCACTAAAGCCAAAAACAATTGTCTTAGTTATTTTCCTCCTTCCCTCTTCAACTCAAACTGGATTCCCCTCTGCTCTGTTCCTTCCTGCCCCCTTCTAAAAGACAGATTCTCTGGACTATAACCAGTGGTGGGATTCGTATTTTGTTTACTACTGGTTCTGTGGGCATGGCTTGGTGGGTGTGACAGGGGAGAAATACTTTAAAATCTCCAGTCAGTTTTCTGAATTACTCAAAATTTTCACTACTGGTTCTCCAGAACTGGTCAGAACCTGTTGAATACCACCTCTGACGATAATGTAAGAACATTAACTGGGAAAGGGGAAGGGGAAAACTGTAGTCCTTTTAACAATCATCTTTGTAAACAATCTAATTTGTATCCCTTTTGTACCTTTCCTGCTGTTAGTGCCTAGCTTTCTGTAATCCTTCAAACTGATTACCAATTTACAGATGAACACAGGACTGTTAAGAGTTTCTTGCAAAAAATAAATATTGACTTCTGTCAAGAGAAGTACTGTAAATTACTTCTTTGTAAATTACTTCTTTCAAATTACCATTTGTTTGCAGTTATAATACTCTCACACATCCTTCTCAGTGATCAAAATATTACAATGATGGCCCATCATATACAGTAAGCCAAATTGTGCCAAATGTTAATCTAGTCCTAATTCATGGAAGACGGATTAGTAAAAAACATTACAGTATAGATTTTCATAAATTACTATGAGGAAGTATAGTAGATCTAGTAGAGAAAAGCTTATGCAATGCTAATTCAATTTGTTTATGGTGTATTGGGTATTCTCTTTTTTTGCAACAGTCATTAGGATAAGATATATTGCCAGGTGGCACAAATAATGAAATGTGGGTGTGTGGGTGGGTGGGTATGTCTGTATGTCTGTGTGTGTGTGTGTGCTTGTGTCTATGTGTGTATATATGAAATATTAAAAGAATTTTTTAAAAATTCCCAGATCATTTATGTACTAAAGGAAACCCGTCTTGCCACGTTATATGAGTAAAAGATTAATAACATTTACTTACTGTATAAGAAAATAGGAAATTAGTGTAAAAGTGTGTTTGTATATGAAATCTGAATTTCTAAATATTTCTCCAACTGGACTCTTTGATCATAAAATGCTTGTTCCAGTGTAGAAAGAGAGATAATGCATTACTGACAAAGTATGAGTGCTCTTCCAGTCTTGTAATCTCATTTTCCATGCTGTTATAAAAACAGACAGCAGTCATATTTGCTATCCTAGTGTTGGGTTCCAAACCATTTTATGTAATTCAAAAGAACATCAGCATCCACAATGAGCTATCCAAAACAAAATTAATCTGTGAAATAACTTTTGCATATAAGTTAGCTGTTATAGCACAAGTTCATCCTATGAAACATTCTTGCAGAGTTGATCACAGAAAAAAAAAACAAATATAAAGATGGTAGCCACATAATTAAATCCCTGCTCCTTTTTATATGGATTGTGGTGTGTGTGAGTGTGTGTGTGTGTGTGTGTGTAAAAGCTGGCATCGTGATTTTTTTTTAATCCCCTGCAGGCACCATGAGAGCCAGTGTGCAGTAGAGGTAAAGTTGCTGGCTAGAAACTGAGAGATTGTGATTTCTACTTCTGCCTTGGCATGAAGCCAACTGGGCAACTTTCCTTCTCAGCCCTCAAACACATAAGGCCAAGCCCCTTCTGAAAATATTGCCAATAAAACTGAAGGGACTAGTTTGTGTAGTTGTCGGGAATCAACAATGATTCAAAGACTCCCTGTGAGTCTTGCAGTGCTTGCATTTCTTTGTAAAGAATTTTTTTTTTTTAAAGACAAAAGGGACTCTGGAGCACTTAGATTAAGAAGTAGGATCTTTTCCATATGTTAAAATCTATTTTAAGTGAAAGTGTTGCTAGTTATACTTTCTAAGAAATTGTTCCTCCTTGCAACTCCTTATCTAACAAAGTTCATCATCAAGCTAACGTTTAGATTCCACATTCCATCAAACTCCTCCTCAAAAGGACTGCTTTGCTATGTTCAAGCTTGCAGTCTGCCATAATGTTAACTTATCATGACCATAAAGATTAAACTGAAGAGCACATAGAATATCCTTAAACTTGACAGGAATACTAAATATGTTGATTCCATGGATGCTAACAGGCAAAAGTTGCTATTTATTACCTTGACAAAGAAAATGTGAACTATGATATAAAATTGAATCTGGAAAATGAAAACCTTTAACAAAGTTTTTCTGGACAGAAAGGAAGAGTGGCAGTTATGCTTTTAGAATCAATAAAGAAAGAATTCATTGGAAGTAGAAGATAGCAGTTTAAGGAAAGCAATTCCCAATACAGGAAAAGAATTCATGTAGATTTTAAAACCTCCATTTATGAAAAGGATTTGATTTCACAAGATTATAGCTACAATATGATTTCTACATAAAATTTGATGTCAGCTAAGACAAAGAACTTTTAGAGAACAAACCCCCAAATGTTTATATTATGGTATAGAAACTGATCATTCTTCCATTCCATTTTCCTCTCCATTCCCTATTGTTCCTAATATTAATCTGTACTGTACCATTATTTCACACTCTTCCTCTTTCTTTCTTTCTTTCTTTCTTTTTTTCTTTCTTTCTTTCTTTCTTGTCTAATCCTGAGTGTGAACTGATGTAGTATGCCTATTGGCAGGGGGGAAGCAAAATCTCTCTCTCTCTCTCTCTTTCTGCCTTTTTCCTTCTTCTTTCCTTGGCCCAGTTCATTATTTTTCTTTCTTGTCACTCAGTGTGATAGGTTGAACAGAAGTGCAGAGATGAGCACTGAAAACGGTGTCACAAGGCCTTAATCTAGTCTTTAATGCCTGACTTCAGAGATGTCATTTATCTTCTAACTGCAGCAGGCATCCACCAACTTTATCTCTAATAATATATTGATGGATTAAAAGGGTCGGGCAGGAGACCGGGCTGGAAAAATTGCTTATTGACATCAAAATACAGTGCCCTCAACCTGATAAACATGGAGGGGCTCGTGTATCTCCCAGAATAGTTGGCGTTGCTGTAATTTTTTTCCCTCTTGTATGTTTCTGTCAGGTATGTCGGGTGGTCTGTAAAAATAAACAAATGGAAGTAATAAAGAAGAAATTTAATTGTTTTTTCTATATAGATACAAACAAGTAGGGGTAAAAAAAATTACTGAAAGTTTTTCTCCTTCATTTCAGTGTATCTGGGCATCTGTCATTAGTGTTTCTTTATCATGTTATGTGCCTCATGTCATAGCATTGTAACAAGGGGAGCAGCTGCCTTTTTCAGTGTGCTGGAAAAATAGCATACTAGTTTTCCCCATATGATACATGGCAGCCTCCTTTAATAGGGACTCATTATGCTTTTAGAGACTATTCTTTCTCAAAAGCTATAAAACCCTGAGGCTGCCTAGTAATCGCAAAAGCTGAACTTCATCCCACTAGTATACACTATTCAAACAAAATATTTCTTTAGACAGTGAAACAGGATGAGGAATAAAATTCAGAATATGGCTTTAGCAGTGAAGAATACGCCAGACTTTCTTGTTCTGATAAACTGAAATCCTTGTTCATTACCATGGAGCTTTTTCTCCCTAATGGCCAGGTCAGTCCCTTAAACAATGTTCAGAAGGGGGAAAGCACTCTCTCAGAGATGAAAAAAAATGCTGCTGAATTGCAAGAACAATGCATATTTACATATTTACAGATTAACTGAGTTGGAAGGGACCTTGTAGGTCATCTAGTCCAACCCCCCCATCCAAGCGATTAAATGTTTTAGCTAATCTAAAAATTTAGGAACAGTTAACTCTGAGGATAAATGAACCACATTATGCTATGGTAAAACCCTGATTAGGCAACCTTTATGCTTTTTAAATCTGCTACACAAGTCCTAACTCTCGGTGGGAACTATTAAAGATTCTTTCTTCATCTCCATTTTTTGAAAAAAGAAACTCAGCTTCACTTGGATCTCCCTTAAAACGGAAGGTGTTTTCCAATAGGATAGAGCAGGGCTCTGTTCACAAGGAGTACAAAGCCCCTGCTGACATCTGTTTTTAGGATGAATGATTTTTTTAAAAAATGTTTTTCTTAGTTGCAGAAGTACTTGTGCATTTTTGTGCACATATTTCTTTATGTATTAATTTTCCAAAGTAATTTCTTATATATATATATATTGAATATATACTTTATTGTGTAGTTTTGTTCCTATATCTTGCTGGATTCTCCTATATTATGAATTACTTTAAACCATTTTTACAACTGCGGAATTTATTACAGGTATATGTTATTTCTGCTTCAAGTCTGAGAACTGCAGATATTACAAATTTTGGTGATTTGTTATCCAGCTTTAATCTATTAATAACCTCTTGCTTTAGCAAAGAAATAAATGCTTGGTTTATTTTATTATCCTGGGGCAGCTGTAAACTGATTCAACCAGTTTTAAATACATAGGTGGAAACAAAGGAAACATTTTAATTTCCTTTTCTGGTATGTCTTGAAGCTCTATGCATTTTATTCATTAATAATATATGTTTTACAGGGGTCTTTGCAACAATCAGATAAGAGGAATACAAAACCTTCCCTGACTTGGCAGCCTGAAGACAACAATTCACTTAATTCTCATAATTCTCAAAAAATGAGGTCATGCTGGGTAAGACAATGACATCTGAGATCCAGTGGATCCAACAGAGGGAGGGAGGAAGGGAGGGAGGGAGAGGGAAAGAGAGAGATTTAACGGGTCAGTATTTATTTTAGAACTCACTTCTTTCTTGCATCAATTAAAGCAACCCAGAGATTTATCCTGTATATGATTCTACTTCTACTCTACTTACTGACCTGAGCATTTTAGGATTAACCAGAATAAAATATTACTAAATAAGGTAAAATAGTCAAGAAACTACTGTAAGCACGATATTGTTGATGTTGATTGTTGGACAGATTTATCCCCAAAAGTAAAATATATGTTCAGTCAAAGTTGTTCAAAGCAGTTTACAAATCCAGTATTTAAAAAAAAAAATCTAAAGTAGGAATTAAATAATCCTGGAACAGAATGTAAGAAACAAGGGATCAGAGCTGAACTAGCTGGGATGAAGCAATTTTAAAGGGCAGCACTGAAGCACCTTCAGCCTAAGCCTGAACCAAAGTCCACAGTGTAGGGAACTGTGTGCATTGCTACAAAGAATACCCTCTTTCTGATTAAATCTCCAAAACAAGCTTAACTTCATGACATAATCCTTCTATATTCATACAAACAGACAAGTGGGTTGCCATTGCCTTTTTCCAGAATATTTCTTTGACTTCAAAACCAAATCTATAACTCTGATATTTCCTAAATCTCCTACACAATTGCTAACCAAGTCCGGTTCTGTTTACTGCTCCATTGTATCAAAGGTGTTTTTTTCAAAAGGCAGCTGGACTATGTTTTTGTCTTGAGGAAGAGCCTGGGGATGTTGCAACAGTTGTTAGTACAAATCATAAGTCATTTTTTTCACTGCCATTGCAGTAATCAAGGCTAGAACAATGCATTGAAAGCAGGGATGGGATTCAAACTTGTTAACAACCAGTTTGTGGGTGTGGCTTGGTGGTCATGTGACTGGATGGGCATGGCTTGCTGAATGGATGGTTTGGTGATCACATGACTGGGCGGACATGGTTTTGTGGTCACGTGACCAGCTGGGCATGACTTGGTGGTCATGTGACTGGGTGTCATGGTCCGGTGGCCATGTGACTGGCAAACCAAATATAAGTGGTCCTCGCTTAATGGCCGGTTGCTTAGCAAGTGTTCTAATTTATGACTGATCTCCCAAGAACTACTGGACCTGTTTTTGGAATTTTTTTGACAGCCATGTACACACACACACACACACACACACACTCCCTTCTAACCCTGCTATTCTATGACTCTGTAAAGATATCCTGCTGGAGCAGGGAGTTGGACTAGATGACCTCTAAGATCCCTTCCAGGCCAGCCCTAGATTGCTATGCTCTTTCAAAGAGTCTTCTGAAGCCAGTTAGTGTCCTTCCTTCCTCTCCTTTTTTTCTCTATCCCTCCCCTCCCTCCTTCTATGTATCTATCTGTCCATCCATATATCTCATTCATTTTCTCTCCCTCTCCCTTTCTTTCTTTCTTTCTTTCTTTCTTTCTTTCTTTCTTTCTTTCTTTCTTTCTTTCTTTCTTTCTTTCTCTTTCTTTCTGTCCCTACCTGCCATCCCTCCTTTGTCTATCCCTTTTCTTCCTTTCTCTCCCTTTCTCTTTCTTTCCCTTTTCTTTTTCTTTTCTTTCTTGTCTCTTCCTTCTCTCTTTCCCTTTCTCTTTTTCTCTATTTCTCTCTTTCTTTCTCTCTCTCTTTCCCCCTCTCTCTTTCTTTCTCTCTCTCTCTATCCCTTCCCTTCCTCCTTCCCTCTCTCCTCCTAAAGCTAGGAGACCCACCTGAAACAAACAAACACACATAAACACGCACACACTTCCAACAAAGTACTCACCTGGCAGCGTCACTTGTGACAAATCTCCCAGAGTCCAAGGGGGGACTGGACGCAATTGTCCATTCATGCCCGATCCTGTATTGCCTGGAAAAGCCAGCAGGCAAGGCTTCTGGGTACAACAAAGGGGCCGCAGGCAGGACTTCTTCCCCTCCCTCTTTTGGGGAAAGAAAAGGGCCCAGCTGGGAACTTCAAGTGAAGCATGTGCTGAAGCTTGCCCACCCCAGCAGCTGTGGGATAGGTGAGCTACAGGAAAGGTGAGCCAGCCCACCCTGGCAGAGCCGTGGCCACATGGCTCCCCACCAGCCTCTCGTCCCCTGCTCAGATTCTCTGCAGCTGCTGGGCTTGCGGCTGCCCAGTGGGATTGTGGGAGGCAGCCAGGAAGCATGAGGCTATGCCACCAGCATCGTCCCTGGCAGAGGGAAGGGGCAGCAGGCAAAGGGGTGGTGCAGGCCAGGTGGCATAGCATCATGCTCCCTGGTTGCCCACCCCCACCCCTAGCAGACAAGGCCCAGCAGCTGCGGAGAATCCAGGCAGGGAGAGATGCAGGCTGGTGGGGACCCAAGTGGCAATAGGTCAATCCTGGCTCGCCTTCCTCTCTGCCACCAGCAAGCCAGGCAAGTGGGTTTGGGGGAAGCTTGCTAGGCTATGAGTGCTGCATGGGAGCCACAGCGCTAGCAGCTAAGCAAGCCAGATAGGAACAGTTGGGGGGGAGCTTGCTAGGCCATGAGTGTGCATGGAGCTGTGGCGCTGGTAGCTAAGCAAGCCAGGCAAGTGAGGGGGGAGCTTGCTAGGCTGCGAGTGCCGCATGAACCAGGCAAGTGGGGTGTGGGGGAAGCGTGTTAGGCCACGGATGCTGCATGGGAGCCATGGCTCTGGCTGCTAAGCAAGCCAGACAGGGACAGTTGGCGGGGAGGCTAGCTAAGCCATGAGCACTGAGGGCGGCAGCAGCATGGCAGTGTCAGCCTAGGCCAGCCCAGAAGTTGGGATTCAACTAGGGCTTGTGGCAGTGGTGATGGAAAGGACAAGGGAGGCAGTGGTAACATGGTGGTGGCAGCCTAGTCTGGTCCAGGAGTCAGGACTCAACTGGGCCTGGCAACGGCGGCAGCATGTAGGTGACCGGAGCTTGCAGTGCCTCACTCACCTAAGGAGATCATGGCAAAAGGCAGACAGCAAAGGCTGGTGGGCAGGTGGGTGGGTGAAGACAGACTGTGTAGTCAGCGATTGTCATGCATGCATGCAATGTCACACATGAGCAATAAGGATTGACTGGGCAGGACCAGAGGAGCAGGCGGAAAAAGGTGGGGCCAGCCAGGGGCCCGATTTACCAGTTCTCCAAACTACTCGGAATCATAACAACCAGGTCTGCCGAACCAGTTTGAACCGGTAGAATATCACCCCCCCACCCCCCACCCCGATTGAAAGTTCCTGACTTTTCAGAAATAAAGGGCAGACCATGAAAATCCCCACTGCACAACTGATTTTTCAAGGACAGATTAATCCCTTTACTTCTATTATCTGCAGTAGTTATGCTCAAGATATTTAGATATTAGATCAATATTAGTAAATAAATCAGATGACCTCTGTTAGTTTTTTTTCTTGATCATTTTCTTTACTACTTGACAGCTTTATACTGTCATTTGAATATCTTCCTTTTGGGCTTCTTTGATAGTTCATCTCTTTATCTCCTCTTGGAACCCATTCCTTTGAACACAAACTTCCTGAACTAACCAGAAACAGGCATACATAAATTAGTTTACACATACATGTGGTCCTTACATATTCATGTGATCTCATCTGGATTGTGGCAAATGTATTTCTTTGGCAAATTACCATACTTTAATCCAGACTTCCCCAACCTAATGCCCGATGTGATAAAAAAGAAAGAGGGCATCCAAATTAGGAAGGCAGTACTGTCCTTAGTATTATAGGGCTAAACTGGAAAAATGTAGGAGTGCACTTTCTAACACAAATGAAATAATGCTACATAGCAAAATATCCATATGTATGAGAAAATTCATTTAGTGACACATTTCCTTCTCCTTTCTTTGCATGACCTCCTCTCTTCCCACCATAATGATGGGCATACCATTATTCTCAACATTCAATATTTATTCCACAATAAAATGGCAGCAGTCTATGGAAAAGTGAGTAGCAAGCAGGAATTGCAAAGATATCTTTTGCTGCTATCACAGCTAGCAGTAAATTTGCTTCCCAAAATTTGCCTCCAAAATCAGCAGTTTTCCCCCATTCCTGTAATTGGGCTTTTCATAATTTTGACAGCGTGTCTGTGCCATGATAACATGTGGATGCCTTAATATAATCTTCATATTACTTCCATTTCTTTTGCTTTGAAGCATTATTGACTCTTATTTCAGCACTGGAAAGGGGAAGAAAATATCTTGATTTTTAAGGAAACGGACAAATGAGCTTTTATTGCAGCAAGATGTGAGTACAATATATTAGAATAGTTTTTCCAACTGCACAATGAGGGTAGCACATAGGTAAAACTATTTCATTGTTCCGTTACATTAAAAAGTTCAAACTCTTACAGACATTATTTCCTCTTACTATCTCATAGGTTGACAATTCTTAGCTCACTTTTGATTTCACAGTCCCTCTTTCTTAATTCTTATATCCAGACGGATGCCAATCTAAATCCTTTTTCCTTTTCATCATCTCAAAGTGCTCCATTCCTTTCCTACCATTTTACAATTGGATGGATTTCTTTATTGGCAAGACAAAGTGTAACAAAAGACTATAAATTCTTTTTCAAATGTAGTTCAGAACTTTCGCTCTCCAGGCACAAACACATTTGTTATATGTCCTTTGTTTGCAGTATGTGATTTCCAAAATAGTCAGGGGTATATATCACTACTAAACAAGTCCTAAGGAACATTGCTGTCTAATGGGTCACACTTGAATAACATATTTATAGCACCAGCAACAAAGCAACATTTTAAAAAGAATAAACAAGTAATCAAAGGTGGCCTCATTTCCAACTCCAGTTTAATATAAATGCTAGAAAGATAGATAAAGATGGTTGTATTGCTTATATTTTGTTGTTCTAAGCTAAGAGCTCTCGGTGTCCTCCAGAATGAGAGTCTTCTCTAGAGGATATTATTCAGGAAGATGCATCAGTCCTGCAATATGTTTTTCATAGGCTCTTTTCAAAAAACAGTAAAGAAAAATCACACTCTAGATGTAATCAATTTATTAATGATCAAGGAATACACTTTGAATTGTTATCCTGGAAAACAGAAGTCGGATCCTATAAATAAAATCTCGAAAACAAGGCAAACATCTCAATCTTTAAAACTGAGCACTGAAAAAGTAAAAAAAAAGGACTTGGTGTGGTGATTTATAACACAGGTGCTTAGGGAACCATTTAAACTGAATGAAACAAAACAGAAAGATTTCTGGAAGAGGGAATGTTTATCAAAAAATCAAGTGTTCGAGTATGTAGGTTCTGATGGAACCTACAATTTCGATTTATCAACTATTTCCAAATTATTATTGATAAATAGGTATCAGCACTTGGCAGAATTTGCCCAGGCTCAAAAGCAGAATAGGTTAGCTGTTAGCTAAAAAATGAAACTCAGAAAGTGAAAAGCCTGTCAAAGAGTATGTATCCGTTAATGCCCAATAAATCTATAATTCCATTTCTCTCTTGTACATCATCATGTAGAAAAAAAGTCCCAATAAAGGAAACAACCAGCTTATTTTTTTACTATTTCACAAAATATATTCTCTATTAAAACCTTTTAGTCCTTCTATGTGGCCTTTCTCCATAAAAAAGACGTCACTGGTGAATATTGAACATTGGATTATGCCATTGGATTATGTTGACTGGATCTAACATTCCAATATTAAATATGATCATTTCTATCATTATTTTATCAAGCATAGAATTCAGGTGTGCACCATTCAGGATAAGCCCCAGTCCTCTCACCATTCCCCTCAACAATGTGAAACTCTGCAGGTCCATATCTTTTCAGGTGCTGAGGTCCCCACAACATCCTGATTACTGAGGAATAACAATTTTGTAAAAATCTTAAATACATTACTGTAACTGTGTAATCTGGTGCCAAACATTATTAAAGACCATAAAGGCAGGAGCTCTTTTAAAGTGCTCCTCCCCAGAAACCTGATAATATCTCTGGAATGGGTAAGGCTTAAATTTTGTTTCTGCCTTCAATGATACCATCTGGTCCAGAAAAAAGTCCTGAGAAAGTATCTCTGATGTAATCTATATCACCAACAATCAAGTTTTAAGTCATCTGAAATTTCTGTGTGCAAGTTTCTGCAGATAAATTTCACCCTTGTAACCCTTGACCAATAACACCCATCCAAATAAAAAATATGCCACATGTGGGCCAGATCCAAAATGTTTATTGTAGCTTATCTGGTGTCATATTATTTGGGCAACTAAAGGAAAAGAGTAATACTCTTGAAAGCATTGGCTGATACAGGTTCACCAGAGTAAGTTGCTTCAGGATTATCAAATTGTGGAGGAAGCAAGTTCAAAAAGAAGAGATATTGTTTTCATTACAAAAATTAGATCAATATTGCAAATCATTATATTAAAAATCAGATTTCTGCCATAGATGTTTAAAAACTAATTTCAAGTACAGCCTTATTGAAAAATTATACAGTTTATTCCTGTAGTCCATGTTCTCTGGCTAGAAAGGCATGATGTAAATAGCTGAATACTAACAATAAGACAAGATTTTACAAAACATTTTGTATAGTATGCCTAAAATGATAACACCTAAGTATTTTTTGTTGAGCTGTATTATTATTATAGAGTAGTAAAAGGATGTAGAATTTTTGCTGATTATGAACATCAGTATAGATTCCAGTTTATAGAAAACAGGAAACAGTACTCTGTCTTAAACAATGTGCAATCTACATTTATTAATAGCTTACAAATTACAATTTCATCAAGCTTTAGCAAGGAAGTTAATAAAAGGGCTACTCCATCATCCATACTAAAAGACCAGCCTTGTTTAACAATTCCTCATCTTGAACTGTTGCTATTCTAGACAATGATAAATATTCGACTTCCCCAGCTGCTCAACATGAAGTACAAAACATTCCCTCACCCAACCTCTCTCCAAAAGTCCAACCCTGTGAGACAGGTTGATCTGAGGGAGAATCACTGGCTCCTAATCAGACAATGAGTTCCTAAGTATAATTGAAAACCGTAAGTGTTAAAAATAGCCATTGGTTTTAAGAAATGTTGTGGAGGTTTTTTTGTTTGTTTGTTTCCTTGTTATTTCTTGTCTGTTATATCGTTTTTAGATTGTAAACTGAGCTGCTAGCCTTGTGAGAACATTTTGGGGTGAGGAACTGGATTAAAATGCTTAAAAATACAAATTCTAAAAAAGTAATCTCTTCAAAGGGCTTGGTGTGCATTCTTGATATGTTGAGACTTTGTAGTAAAGTGTGCTAATGATTATTAATTTGATAAATGTGTGAAAGAGGAACAAGGACTTGGGTTCAGCAAGGACTCTTTTTGTTAACCAGTGTGTCTTGGGCTGAGCACAACTGTTGACAAGTTGGGAAATTCTAACTATACATGCCTACAAAGCATATTTCTAGCAATTCATTAATCCCTACAATTATTTTCAAATTAGTACCAGTTAACACTGTATATGTGTTTATGCAAAAGTGAGAGATCTTGACTAATTAAATACCAGTTTCAGCATCTTTTTTTTTGATACTATGCACTACGATTACCAGACCAATTAATTGTCCTATGAAAAGATAATACAAGAAAAATCACAAATACAATTTGATCAATCTAAGCAAGGACAACAAATTTGTTCTTTACAAATTCTTTTCTATAGATGGAATATATATATATACATACATACATACTCAATCTATAACATAAAATTATATTATATTATTTTATTATACTTATAAGCCTATGGATGTCAGGTGATCACTACATAACTGTAAAATGTAGCAGCTGGTTTAGTGTTTTTCTGTAGCTGCTTCAAAGTTCATAAAAGAGATTTGTGATGGTGCCACCTTTATGCAGTGCAACACTTTGGTTCTGGCTTTCACATCAGCAACCATGTCTCTGTGAATGTAGGATGCATTCCAACTTCATTAAAGACTGAAGGAAAATAGATTATCTACTTCATAGGCCCTGCACTGATTTGCAATAATTTAGTATACTCCATTGTGGGGTATGTGTGTGTTTTTAAAAAAAGATTATGAAAGAATTGGGCTGGGAAGAGAACAATTGAAAATAAAGAGAATAACAGTGAATATTGACTCTGTGCCAATGTGTACTAATGGCCGATACCCCAACAGCCATTATAGCTAGTACTTCTTCCTCTGATCTACTTATTTTCCCTCCAAATGTTCTTATTTTGCTATTGCTTCAAGGTTAAAAAAGTCAGAATACAATAGTAAATATGTAAGATTAGCTTTTTAAAATACATTAGCAATTGAAAGAAGAAAATAAAATGATTTTAGAAACACTTTCTTGAAGCTTAGAACACAAACAGTCCTTTTGATCTTTTATCTCAGAGCCACAAAAAGCACCCTATATTTCTCTATAAGTGTATGATGGAAATGCATGTGTGTGTATATGCACATATATTCCATGTGTGTCCATGCATGAGTTTACACAAGCATGGTTCGTGTATTTTAATTCACACATGATTTCATATCTTTAAAAGGCTTTTTTCTACAGCTCTCTTTCTTTTTCTTTCTTTTCCTTTCCCCTCCCCACTATTTTATATATTTCAAAGCTGGCAGTTCAGTAAATGGCTGGAACTGCCACATCTCTGTTCTTGCTAAAGAAATCAATGCTAATCCTATTACTGGCAGTTATCACCTATCCCAGAAACGGCAGCTAAAAGAAAAAAAAACACGGAGATGTCAAAGTAGGGGGAAAAAAGGCTGGGGGAAAGGGGGAGGTGCCCTTCTTTCACTTTCAAACAGTGATTGTTTTCTTATTTTTGATCATTTTTTTCCCCTTATGAGAGAAACTAAATCTCCACCATCATCATCACTCAACAACATAAACAGTCTGATTTAAACCTCTCCCTCTCTCCCAAAACAAGTTCAAAGCCCAAGTTGTTCACTTGCTCATTGTCCACACTGTGCTTAGGAAGTGCAATGTTGGGCCTTTGCCTTAGCATGGAGGTGAGAACTTGAAAGAGGAGAAGCAGAAGATTCTGCTGGGAAGTAAAGAATTGCTAATTTTCCCCATGTGGCCTTTTCTTCCTGAAAGCTGTAAGTCATAAAGCTGAGCAACCCCAAATTCCCCCTGATCCCCACCACACATTTTAAACAATCTTGTGTTATGGCTCTGTGTAGTGGAGTGAAAGCTTTTTTTCCCCTCCCTTAATCCAAAATCCTAAAATATTTAAGTTCTAAAGTGCTTTGTCAGACATTATGTTAGTGAAATTTGATGCTTTCTTTCAGGTACAATCAGAGATATGGCTTGGAGTTGTTGAAATATGTGTCTTTTCCACTGTCACTAACTTTTCTACACCACCACTCCGCCTGACCCCCTCAGCATTGGCTCTGTTAATTAATGCTGTGCTCTCTGAATTTATTTCAAACCCATCATTTCCCCTTCCTGATTTTTTTTAATTAATATCTCTCTTCAGCTGGTCCACTTTTCAAACAGGTAGATAAAAGAACAAAACACTCCGTAGATTTTCAGACATCTTTATTCACAAAAGACGGGGCATATGTGCATAATTTCAAAATGGGGTAAACAAATAGGTTTGGGCTGCAAAAATCTAGATGACTAGATCAGTTTTGTAATGTTAAACTAAAAATGGACATAGCAGTTATATTATTTTTTAACATAGTATCTTGGAAAATAAAACTGAAGTTAATTTTGTTGATTCGTGTCAATTTTGTTGGTTGTCTGTTTCAATTAATCCTCTTCATTGGAAGGTTGCCTAAATCCTCGTCATTTTGAGTTTTCCTGACAAAAAAAAATATAGTTGGACACACAAGTCTGTCTCCTTCCTGTGTCTCCTGGGGACTTAGTATATGTGATTAATGAACCCTAACCCAAACCCTATCTGAATTAGGAATCTGTTTGGCATTGCTTAGTAAGCTAAAAATAACTTCAAAATTGACATTAAGGACTGAGAGACATCTTTCCATAAGTTTCTTTATTTCACATTTCAACTTGAGAAGTGTCCCAGTGGAATTTGGGGAGAGGGACAGACAAACCATCTTAGAGAAGCCAAGATGGTATCTCAAGCTGCTCACTGACAAGAGACTTACCCTTGTAACAACAAGTATTGGTGTGGTGTCAGGAGGGGGTTCCGGTTCAATGTGTGAAGGGTGAAGGATGTGTGTTTGTGTTTATTTTCATGGTCATGGTCATGATGTGCACTGAAGATGGTGTTTGATTTCGTTGTACAAGGTGCAAGGACAATAAAGTAAACTAAAACTAAAACAAAGCCAGAGGCCAAAACCATCATTCTGCCTGAAACTCATGGGCAGTACAATCACTTTAGAGAATATGGGAGTTGCAATAGAAGCAGGATAGGTTCAGAAAAGTGTATGGCCAATGCTATGGCAACGTTATTTTGTGCCAACACAAGCAGGGGTGATATGAGTCACTTAAATCATATATTGCATCTCAAAAAGTGTTTTGGCAAAATTTTACATCTCTTGGCTTCCAGGGTTTCAGTAAGTCCTCTGAGTAACTAAACACCTTTGGTGCTGGGTTTTACAGTTTATGCCACTTGAATCTCCACATTTAATCTCAGAAGAAATGTGAGAAGTAAATGGCCCAATAAGGAAATAAGGTGCACAGGGAAGAGATAGAAAATACCTTTAAAAGAGGTTGTCTTTCTCCAGTATGTGTTCCACAATTAAGAAAAAAGATATTACTAGTTGGAATTAATAAAGTAAATGTGGACATCACATCTTAATGTATATCAGGTTATACAAGGCTCTTCAGATAAGTCCAAAGGAAGCTGTTGGATACAAAATGATTCTAAGGTTTAAGGATTCCCAAAAAATTTCTTGGCGCATAATTCCAGGCTTGGCTAAACCTTAGTAACCTGTTTTATACATCATCTTAAATTAATAGTTTAGAAACACAGTGACTTTGTTCATATAACACATTAAGCCAAAACTAAACAAATTGTGCCATGATCTGTAACCCAAGCCAGATGAGAAACCTTTAACAGAATAAATGTATTTTTTGCCAGCAGAACAACCTTGTACTAACTACAGCTAAAATTGGAATTGGTTCTACCCAACTGGATCCACCACTCAATCCATTTGTTTTCAGAGTTTATCTTCAAATCCCCTGGTTCATGTTCCCAACAAATTCTAAAAATAGAAAAAGCACTTATCATGTCTTCCAATCTCTTTAAAATACAAAGATTAAAGTTTTTGCAAGACCACAAGACTGATGGATAAAAGCACAAGCAATTAAGTTAAACAGTACTTCATTTCATGCATAGATTTTCTTTCTAACACACATTTTCTCTCTCATTTCTCCCTCTTTCCCCCTCCGCTCCCACTTCTCTTACTTTCTCTCTCTCTCTCTCTCTCTCTCTCTCTCTCTCTCACACACACACACACACACACACACACACACCTCACATAGTTTCATTTACCAAGGTTCATCAACTGTGTTGATGACATGAGGTGGAAGGAACAAAATTCATCAGAGCCCCAAGGCCAGTGCTTAGATACATTCAAGGTTAAATCGCAAAAGAGCAGTCTATTTTAGAAACAGTTGTGATTATTTGCTATCTTTTATGTACTTCATAGGAATTCAATAAAGAGAGTAGGAATTCAATTTAAGCTGGACTGATTTGTCATTCAGTCTGCAATGCCACAAGAATGTCTATGGTCTAGAGGTTAAACAGATAATGGACTCCCCTTCTGCATTTTGTTTCCTATCATTTGTTGTGTCTTCTGAGCATGTGCTGTAGGAATTCTGTCCTCTATCTGTTTGAAGGAAAACCAGAGAGTATTGCATTGAGAAAGAAGCTGACTGGTGTACTCATGGTCTGGGATTATCTTTAAAGAGTATTAATTGTCAGTTTTAGTAGGGAAGCAGGATGCTGGAGAGATCACAAAAAGCTTCTGGATGCAGAGCACTCACTTCTTTAACTACGAATGTAAGACCAGACACGGACAGTATATATCTTTTTTGTTTGCTTGTTTGTTTTGACACAAGATTATTAATTGTACTTTCCAAATGAATGTTGATCTTCTGACAGATTAATAATTCAGTATCCTTTTTCTGCTACTTTAGCTTGGAACTTGCATTTGAGCAGCTTGTGAACTGATCTACAGTCAAACCCCAGCCATGCAACTGCTGTTATTATAACTGAACTCTTCTAGTTCCTTGTTGGGGAAAAATAGCTATTTGATTTCTGTGTGCTCTGTAGTATGATGTCCATTGTATATAGACATCATTTTGGCTATTAGAAGACTATGCTACAGTGACAAAATCATTGGATTGGTATAACTTGATAAATAGTTCTTCAGTTTTCTAGGCCATGCAATCCAACTATTTTTTTTCGTACTGTTTCCATCTTTGCTATCTCCAGCTATAATCCTGCTTATATGCTGTGTTAATTTTGAATTGAATGTAATTATAATACCCATCAACTTTCCCTTCTGCTACATCAATAATCAGGAGCATGAACGTGGGTAGTAAAGAGTTGTGTTTTTACTACACCTGACACTTCTAGATTGGGATAGCTGGATATTGCACAGCATTTTTATCTCCATTTATAACAGTCTGATCTTCTGGCATTAAGACAATGCCTGACTAGCTAAGATAATGGGGTTAAGACAATGTCTGTTGACTTAAATTCAGGATCAATTGGGAGGGTTAGCTTATACCACCTATGCCCCTTCTTTAATAAAAAAAAAATCAGTCATTTGTGCTTTAGTTTCATTTCAATTATATTACTTCAAATGTGACAAGTAGCCAAGAATGATGCCATCTACTGTAGCCAGACTAACATCCTGCAAAAGCTTTATACAACAGCTATTTTTAAGGGCATGTGGAAAGCTAGCAGACAGACAGCAATCCAAATGTGTGAGGGCAAGCTGTTGCACAGAAGGACATAGGAACCAAGAACAAATGATCATGGAGTCCCTGAAATAGAAAATCCCTCATTGACAGGACCTTTAATAGGTCCCCTCTTACTTATTTCACCTGATGGGAAGATTCATTTCAGAGGATGTGGTCTTGTAGATGGGCCCTGAGCCATGTTTGGCTTTAAGGTGCTAATCAGCATCTTGAGTTGTATCTAAGAAGCTGATTAGCAGCCAGTGCATCTCCAGGAGTAGACTTATCATATGGGTCAGGGGTTTCCAACCCCTGGGACTTGGGCCCTTCAGAACCAGGGTATGGGAGTGGTGAGTGAGCATGCACTTGTGTGTGCACACCCCCATTTACGTGAGCAGCAAATAAGTGTGGGTGGGTGTGCTCTATTTGCATGAGTGGCATGTTAGTGTGCTTGGCCACCAATCACATGGAACCATTTCCTCCCCTTGGGTGATCCACAAAGCCAGAAAGGTATGGGTGATTTAGAGTTGCATACCACAACCCTGAGGTGAAAAAGAGATGAATGTCTGTGTGTAATGCTGTCTGATCCAGACAGAGATGCACATATGAGATGTAACTATATAAAAGCTCTTCTGGTCACAGCATACATTTTCTATTTTAAGAGAAATTGTAAGTCCAAGAGAAGCCCCAGATTACAAATCAGCTCTCAACTGTTCACCACCAAATGTATTGTGCAATTAACATCAACAATGCTAATTTGCACAAAAGGCCATTTTAAAAGTCAGATAGTCATTGATGGTATACATGCCAAGGATTAGAAGATATTATCTGGGGAGGGATAATGAATTTTGTTATTTATAGTCACTGTGGGTCCATGCAAAAAAACCTGATTATTCATAGTTTGGGAAACAAGGTGGGAAATTGGTTCTGTGACGTGTAGGAGATTAAATGAAATTATTTTAATTGCTTTCCCACTTTTGACATCTATATAAGATTCCATCCTGGGTTAATATTTATTTAATACTATCTTATTTGAAAAATTACTATCACTAAATTTGACTTTCAAATTTTTCTCATAAACTGTGGTTTATGTCTACTTTGGATTGTAAAAATGTCATGCTGAATATTATATCACATTTGTTTTTCCACTAATTGTAATATTCTATCTTAATGGCACATTTATATCATAGTTTTTTAAAAGTTGTAGATACCAACTTCTCAACCCAACAGTTGAGTTCCAAAATCTATTGTCCAAGTGATGTACATTACTATACACCAAGAGTCCACTAAGCATTCCCTTCCTTTAACTGGATCTTAACCTATAAAATAAATGAGTCACTAGGAAATAGTTCCATGTCTCTTCTCTTCTGTACTTGGAACTTTTTTTTTTTATCCTGAATATTTCAGCACATCCATTTACCTGGCACTATATTTAGTATCACAGTGCCAAGAGGGAATATAAAAGATTCAGTTGCAATTCCTATCTGATGACACTTCCCTCTTCTTTTTATCCTCATTTTATGCTGGCACTCTCAATTCAGCACAAACTTGGTGTGTTTAATTTTAAAAGAAGTAAAATGTTCCTGGAAACGCCTCAGACCACTGCAAATCACCTATTTTATGGAGGCAGTAAAATTGTGTATCTGATTAGAAGTGATACTGATCTGTAATTTATAGTAACTTTTAATGACATTATAATTTTCCCCTGTGCACTCCATCGTGGAATTATTAGGATGCACAGTATAGAAAAATGAAATTTGTAAGGAGAAAACAGGACAGTTGTTGGGGAGAGGAGTAAAATTGAGTTTTACAAATATGTTCATTGTCTGTACTATGCAGCAGCATCTAAAGCTGAACAGGTGATTGGATGTGTTTATAAATAAAAAATATATGTTCTGAAATGTTTTTCACTCTCTCCATATTTATTACTATAACTATAGTTATACATCAGTATTGAAATTATTTTTCATCTTCCCTACAGAAAGTATGGAGCTGCAACCAAACATCGAATACATAATTGTCCCATTCATGTAAATAATAAGTATCTTCAGTGTTAAATCTATATGTGGATAAAAAATGTATGTCTTACGGAAAGCCAGGTACAATTTTTTCTAGATCAAAAACTAACAAAAATGTGGTATTCATAATTTTGATGTTAAAGATATTCATCTCAAAATTATTTATATTTTTAATAATTTTTCATTGATAGAGTATCACCAAGGCCAACAAATTATTTTACTTTAATAATAAAAAAGTTATAAGATCATTCTATTGCAGATAGTATAATTGCTACCATAACTCAGTGAATATTATCTGTATTCACGTTGTCAAAGCGGAATATTCCACTACTTGAGTGAGTTCACACTTCAGACTAAGATAACCTTGATTTGCAAGCCATAATGTTTGGATTCACAAAGCAAAGGCAAAAGAAACAGCATTAATCTTTAAAGTTATTATCATATGAATTTCCTAAAGTGACACTGAACAGAAGTGTAACTATTCAATATAATATTGGATACCTTGAAATTGTTTATTTTTATAACCTATAAATACTAATTTATAAATCTAATCAAATCTAAATGTCATTTATATTTACACTTAGGAAAAGTGAGCTGTTGCAGATTCAAACAAAAATGTCAACCTGTGAAATAACATTATGACATTTGTGAATGTTTCAGTGCTCGCACAGAAAGACCAACAACCAATAAGAAGACAAAACAGGTACCTTGCACATTAAGAAGTTATACCACAAACTGCATAATCAAAGTCTGCCTTCTGTATACTACACTTGTGTAGTGAGACAGCTCTTAGTGCAAATCCAACATCATTCTTTTTTAGTCCCAGACCTATGTGTGAAGAAAAAACAAATGTTTTAAAGGGAAGGAAGAACTTTTAATAATATAGATTTACAAACAGAGTCAAACTATAGAAGTGACCCAAAAGATATTTTATTTTGTATTTTTCCTTTATGTTTCTATCTGTGTTCCAGGATCTATGTAAATCACTTCATCAATTTCTCAGAAAGACCAAAAATATTTTATTTGTGCTGCTGCCATAGTGGCATAATAATGAAAGTTTTTAAATTCAAGTGTGTGGTTCTAATAATTCTTCATCTTTGTTCACACTCCTGCCTTGCCTTTTCTCATCCTTGATTCCTATCACATTTTTCAAGTTTATAAATGTATGGCAAATAAAACAGGCATCATTCATTTTAGCATAATAGATTAGGCTGACATAGTCTTATATCTGATTCCTTCCAGACTGACTTGGTGTTAAAGGTTCCCCTTGAGATGTTTCATGCTTTTAACATTGGTGAGTCACCGTGTTTAATGTAGTGATTACCTCAGTAACAGCAATTTAGCCATTTAGGATTTTTATTTGATTTGATTTGATTTGTCAATTGTTTACAAGTTAATAAGTATAAGTGTATACATAGTTATGAATACATGAAATGGGTACATATAAGAAAAATAAAAGAAAAATAAAAGAAACAATAGGACAGAGACGGTAGGCACGTTGGTGCGCTTATGCACGCCCCTAGAGACCTCTTAGGAAAGGGGTGAGGTCAATAGTAGACAGTCTAAGGTTAAAGTTTTTGGGGTTTGGATTGTAGAACTGTTTGCTCCAACCAGAACTGGGATGACCTATGAGATCATTTTAGAAGAAATTACTCCTACTTCCCTACTTTTGGGTATCAAAGTTGCTTATGTCAGGAGGCACTGCTTTTGGTTGCAACACCAGTTCCCTGGAATACTCTCCCAGTAGAGATGGCAAAAAATTGAAGGCTGAGCTTTTCCAAAGAGAATTCCAAATAAGACTGGATCATCTTCTACCATTTCTTTGTTTGTATTGCTATTGTTCATTTACATATGTGAGATTTGCTTCAGGTTTTATTGTTTTTTTAAATTTGCACTTTTCACGCTTTTATATATGTTTTTAAGGTGTTCATATATTAATGTAAACATTATGTAAAATTCAAACTGCTTGTGATGGAATAAAAGTGTAATAAATAAATACATGTTCTGGTGTGGAAGCAGATGTTACAACTTTACCAGACACAAAGATCATATTCTACAATGGGCAGGATATTTGTCGTGATTAGATTGCTCACTGTTTAGATCACATATTTCTCACTTCTGATTGACAATATTGTGGAATATCATCAGACCTTGGTAGACCAGGGCTTCTAAATTCATTTCCTTCAGCAAAGAGCTAATAGCTTAAAGAGGAGTGAGATTATTCTTTTGTATATTACAACAGTCGAGTATTGGCAGGACTATAACCTCCTTTACTTTTTTCTTAAAGTTGAAAGATATTATGGAAAACAACAAATCTTATCAGAAAATGGTTAGAAATAGATAAACCACTCTTATCAACAATAGCGTAAAGTGTAGTCACTGTATAAAAAAGTCCTGCATAGTTTGCCCTCCGGACCTAGTAATAAGGGGAGCTGGCTGTTGTTATTTTTGTACAGGCCACCTGTGTCAAAAGCTGGCTCTGATGAAACTTCTGCTCCAGAGATTGGGGGAATTACTCAAGAAAGCAACATGACTTTTCTTTACACAGTAGAGGTGATACACATTGCCCTATGAAGTAGGGCCAATCCTCTTCAATCAGCAATCTCTTCATAAAGAAAATGACTTCTGCCCTGACATTACCAATGCCCAGAAGCCATTTGGTCAGTTGAAGTGAGGCACGGCAGCTACTCCAATGCTTAGAAGCAGAGGGACCCTTCACTTTAAGATTTTGTTCTAAGTGGGAGAGTTCACTTTAAGCCAAATCAAAGCGAAAAATCCCTTTGAAGCTACTTACATCTAAGGCAACTATCCTTTAATTATTGTATTTTTACACATTTTGATTCATTCCATGTTCAAATAAATGCATTCTTTAGGAAGTGACAGAAAGCTTACAATATTGCGTTTAGGAAATCTACACACCAAAAACATATATTAGGTGAATGTATTGTTAAAAGGGGAAACAGGATGAAAAACAAAGAATGTGTGTTGTCCCTTTGGTTAACATATTTATAGTTAAATATCTAAAAAAATCTGTGGTTACGGTAGAGATATATTCGGTAGGGATATGAACATATATGTATTTTATGTGCAGATGATGAGATATTGTTAGCTGAGAACCCAAATGATTTCCATCAAATCTTATACTGTACAGATACTACTCAAAAATTTAGAATATCGTGCAAAAGTTCATTTATTTCAGTAATGCAACTTAAAAGGTGAATCTAATATACGAGATAGACTCATTACATGCAAAGCAAGATAGTTCAAGCCGTGATTTGTCATAATTGAGATGATTATAGCTTACAGCTCTTGAAAACCCCAAATCCACAATCTCAGAAAATTAGAATATTGTGAAAAGGTTCAACATTCTAGGTTCAAAGTGTCCCACTCTCATCAGCTAATTAAGCCATAACACCTGCAAAGGGTTCCTGAGCCTTTAAATGGTCTCTCAGTCTGGTTCAGTAGGAATCACAATCATGGGAAAGACTGCTGACCTGACAGTTGTGCAGAAAACTATCATTGACACCCTCCTTAAGGAGGGAAAGCCTCAAAAGGTAATTGCAAATGAAGTTGGATGTTCCCAAAGTGCTGTATCAAAGTACATTAATAGAAAGTTATGTGGAAGGGAAAAGTATGGAAGGAAAAGGTGCACAAGCAGCAGGGATAACCGCAGCCTGAAGAGGATTGTCAGGAAAAGGCCATTCAAAAGTGTTAGGGACTTTCACTGAGGCTGGAGTCAGTGCATCAAGAGCCACCACACACAGACAGATCCGGACTTCAAATGTCATATTCCTCTTGTCAAACCGCTCCTGAACAACAAACAACATCAGAAGCATCTTACCTGGGCTAAAGAAAAACAGACCTGGTCTGTTGCTCAGTGGTCCACGGTCCTCTTTTCTGATGAGAGCAACTTTTGCATCTCATTTGGAAACCAAGGACCCAGAGTCTGGAGGAAGAATGGAGAGGCACACACTGCAAGATGCTTGAAGTCCAGTGTGAAGTTTCCACAGTCTGTGTTGATTTGGGGAGCCATGTCATCTGCTGATGTTGGTCCATTGTACTTCATTAAGTCCAGGGTCAACACAGCCATCTACCAGAAGATTTTGGAGCACTTCATGCTTCCTTCCACAGACAAGCTTTATGGGGATGCTGAATTCATTATCCAGCACGTCTGGGCATCTGCCCACGCTGCCAAAAGCACCAAAACCTGGTTCAATGACCATGGGATTATTGTGCTTGATTGGCCAGCAAACTCACCTGACCATTGCCAAGAAAAAATGAGAGACATGAGACCAAACAATGCAGAAGAGCTAAAGGCCGCTATTGAAGCATCCTGGTCTTCCATAACACCTCAGCAGTGCCACAGGCTGATAGCTTCCATGCCATGCCGCATTGAGGCAGTAATTGCTGCAAAAGTGGCCCAAACCAAGTACTGAGTACATATGCATGCTTATACTTTTCAGAGGTCCGATAATGTTCTATGTACAATCTTTGTTTTATTGATTGCATGTAATATTCTAATTTTCTGAGATTGTGGATTTGGGGTTTTCATGAGCTGTAAGCCATAATCACCTCAATTATGACAAATCATGCTTGAACTATCTTGCTTTGCATGTAATGAGTCTATCTCATATATTAGTTTCACCTTTTACTTTGTATTACAGAAATAAATGAACTTTTACACTATATTCTCTTTTTACAAGTTTCACCTGTATGTTGCAACAAGCAGTACGGATTTGAAAATTAATAGATCAAATATTAAAGTTGTTCTATTTGACAGGGAAAATGGTATAGATAATTGCAAGCAGGTAGATGAATTGGTATATTTTGACAGAATGTTTACTTTAAAAATTTGTGTGATAAAACAAAAAAGATACACTAAAAATTAATAAGCTTTATACGTGTAGCTATGTTGTCTCATACACATCAAAAATAAACTTTAAAATACCTATGAGACTAAATGTCTACACAGAGATTCTCAGTCAACCAGGTCATGGTTGTCCCAAAGGTGCTTTTTCAAAAGACAACTTCCTTTGCTTTTGCTTGAAGATATTTTGCTTCTCATCCAAGAAGCTTCTTCAATTCAGTTCTTTTGGTATTTTTGTTCCCTTTTCGGCTTGTTGATTATCACTTTTGCACAATATGTATGTTTTCACTTTTTTCACTTCCAGCATTTTGCAATATCTTACTAGGTCTTTCACATTCTTCACAGTATTTTTGACATGAACACAAATTAATTCACAAATTTAATTTACCAATACAGGGTATTATTTCTCTCCTCCTTAATTTGTTATATCTCATTGTATAGATCAGTAGTAGTACAGTTGGTCATTTGTGTCCAAACAGTTTTTAAGTTATCGTTCAAATTATTCTCATACTTGTCCCAGAGGTGCTTTTTCAAAAGGCAACTGGACTTTGATTACCTCAAGGTTTTAGCTTACTCTTTACTCCTTCTTTCCGCACATTTCATAATGTTGTTTATCTTATATGATAGGCATGTTTATATGTGTGTGTGTGTGTGTGTGTGTGTGTGTTTTCTTAAGTTTTCGCGTGTACTTACATGTATGGTATTCAGCTTTGTTCGGGTATTTTCCCATGTCATTACAGTTGTGCTTTTAAAGTTGTAGCAACGTTTCGGCAGAATCTCATCTGCCATCATCAGGCTTCTGCACTGTGTTCGTCTGTGAGTCAGACTTTCACAGCCGTTTCAGTTTTAAATTTGGGGCTAGCCTACTGCTGTGTTAGAATGGGTTTTTCTTAATCCTGATTGGTTGGGAGTCTTGGTCTGTGTTTATTGGTATTAGAATTTGCTGTGTTCTGCTTGATTGGTGTTTCTAATATCTTCTGTCTGTTTTGTGGCTTTTTGTCTTGATTGGCTGGCAACATTGTATTCCTGTATTGGAGGCTTTTAGTGCAGCTTGGCTCCGAGTAAATAGACGGCTATCATTTATTAGGAAGCTAGGTTTCATCTGGGTGCCTGGTTGGGGTGTGTTTGAGCTGGAGGTATCAGGGGGATCTCTTTGTGCCCAGGTGTTTGCCTGGCTTGTGGTGTGGATATTTTTTTTCTTTGTGAATGCAGGCTTCCAAATAATTGACAGTCTGGGGGAATCATCTCTTCTATTCATGCTTTCAGGTCTTTTTTCAATCTCTATGGCTTCTCTGATAATCCTGTGGCTGGGATTTTCTATAGTGGCTAGGGTTTTGGTGCCATTGAAGTTGATGCTATGACCTGTGGCTTTCATGTGTTGGACTAGTGAGGAAGTGTGTTCCAGCTTTTTTACTGCATTTTTGTGTTCATCTAGGCAGGTACTTATTCTTCTATTGGTCTGTCCAATGTATGTGACAGGGCATGATGCACAGGGGACTTCATATATGGCTTGTTTTTCCCCACCAGGCACCCAGATGTCAGGCCCCCACAGTTGTTTGACTCACAGACAGACACAATACAGAATCCTGATAATGGCAGATGAGATTCTGCTGAAACGTTGCTACAACTTTAAAAGCACAACCACAATGACATGGGAAAATACCCGAACAAAGCTGAATACCATACATATAAGTACCCGCAAAAACTTAAGAATATATATATATTCTTAATACATACATACATACATACATACATACATACATACATACATATTTGATTAAATCTCATAGCACATATTAGTAACAATAAAGGGACTGGTATTTTCTTTTGAAATTCTGATCCACTTCTAGAAAAATTGTCCTGCTTCCCATCATTGCAATATAATAACAATATAATATGAAATTTAATGAGATATTACATTTTTATGAAGTAATTTATCCACTTTCATTTAGATATGATTTTTTCCTCCTACCTGGATACTCATCTGGCAAGATAATGGAGCCAATAGGAGAATGGAATTGCTGTTCTGCCACAGTGCAATAATCAACAAGTGGAGAACTCAGCTGTTACCATTTTCAGAAATCTTTCCTTTTTATAAGCAATTTGGCTTCAGGCATAGCACTTCTTATCAGGCCTGCTCTAAACAGAAAGATAGAAGAGATGGCCAAGTGGAAGTCTGAGCTTTACTCATTTGCTATTATCAATCTAAAAAAGGCCAATTATCTCTTGTAGAATGAAAATGAATCAAGTGCATTTTCTCAATCAAGAGTTTCTCATGTCCTTTTTTTCTTGGAGAATTAGTTCTCCAGGTGAAGAGCTCCAAAAGCAATTAAAGAGAATGTTGTACCTCTGCACTACACTTTGATAATATTTTTTTCTCCTCTTTCACTGCTTCTTTATCATGCCCTGGAATCAAAACTAGGCGAATTTGCAATGATGCCTTATAAAGAGAAGATACACTATGCACTAACAAACAGTTGATCCAGCTGCACTTCAATTAACAGAGTGCAGGACTCCTGCACAAATCAAACCAATGTTGGTTAAGCTAAGGGAGCGGGGATCCATGGAAATTCTTTAGATGTTTTTAACTGTTTCAGTTCCCCACTGTTTTTCCACATTCTACAGCATTGCTTTTCTCCTACGTTTGATACTCCAAAGCCTGTCCCTCTTAAATATCATTGTCAGAACACATATCTTATCCAAAAATACAGTAATGCATTTAGGAAGCCTATCAGATATGTCAGCACAGACAGAGCTTTTTCAATCAGTGTGATATAAGGCCTTTTCAATCAGTGAGATTTAAGGCCTTAAATTGTTTCTACAAAAAAAAAGTGAAAATGTCTCTAGCTTCAGAATTCCTCCACCCGAATATTTGAGTTCTCATTACAGCACCAATTAATTTATTGTATAAAATAAATGCTGACATATCATATTACATGTTCATTGAATATTAACTTTCAAAAACTGTTAACTTCAGAGAGAGGAACTGCAAGTTAAGAGACTTAAATGTTGTACACACGTGAGTAAATAATAATTTTATTGAAGCACATACCAGAATAGTTTCAAGTTGAGGAATTTCAGTTCTATGTGTTCAACTTTTACAACTCAGTAAGGACTTCTTCAACAAACTGTAGGAAAGCCAAAGCTTTCACCATGTTATGCTTCTATTGATTTTAGTAATAAAAAAGGAGGAGGGGAAATAAATGGATTAAATACAGTTAAATGTGCAATACAACCAATACCAGATTCGAATTCAAGATTCAAAAGCAGTGTGACTTGATTCAAAATTATCATTTGAATGTGGAAAGTAATAAGATTCAATGCAAATTGATTCCAAATACATTAGGATGCACTTGTCTATTGAACCAAGAAATTAGCTTCAGTTTATTGATCCAGTCAAGGATAAGCAGGGGAGACACACAGCGATTGTTTATTTATTAATTCACATTGGTCTTGCCAACACGTTATGGCAGACGCTTTCCAAAAAAGCAACTTTTGATACTGACAATTTGATACAGTAAAGATACATGACTCGATTTCTCTTCCTTTTGTTTCCTGTGCTCCTTTTATTAAATTATTTCCAAATTATGCTGCCCTATCTTAATACTACTATGCTCCGTGCTCAGAATCCTCAATTAATTTTGACCTCAACAAGTAAGACCATCTTTAAATCTTCACATGCAAATTATGGCCTGAATGACATTTTCTAATACATAAGTAGTAAAGCTATCTGTGTTACTGGCACATCTCTCTTTATCATATTTATTATTTCCCTGAGAGGCACTGGTATGGGAATTTCAAATTACACAAGATATAGATATTACAATTACATTGCATTCATTCATTCATTGTATGCCCATCTCAATCAATGACTCTAGGTAGCTTACAGTTTTAACAATGTATTGCAATTAAAAATTTAAAAAAATATTTCAAAACAGTAAAAACAATAAAACATTTAAAACATCCAATTCAACATGCACAAGAATAAGATGTATGGTCCATTAGCAATAAGCCAGGAAATGGAACCCTTGGCGCCTTCCGTACCCCAGGCTTGGGGACATCGCCAGCTTTTTCCAGCTATATGAAAAACTAACAGGGGTGGGGCCAAGTCATCCATTTCCATTCCTCTCATTGTCAAGAAAAGACTGAGAGGCAGGCAAAGTGATCAGAATAGAGAATGAAGCACTGTGGGAATGAAATCCTAGAAAAACCAATAGGATCAACAACAACCACCAGTTTGGTGGCATGGCGTGTTATTTTGGGTCGACTCCCCAATGCCCACAAATACATCCACAGGATCTTGAGGCAATGTATTAGGGAAAACACTGTTTTCAGAACAGAATCCCTTAAGCCACCTATGGGCTGTCTTTGCTGCAGGAGAACATTGAAATACAACTGGAGTCATGCAGACTTGAGATTTAGAAAGAGTGTGTGGTCCTTGCACCAAGACAAGGAGACTGCTTACTCATCCAGGAGGAATGGAAGATGAAATATGATTTGAACTTGACCCACCATTCATCTGACATCCTAATTGTATTCTATATTGACTAATTGACTCTCTATACTGAAGGCAGATTAAATTGCTCCAGACCTGTATTACATACCAATATTTTGCCATCCAATGCATTAAAAATATGATAAAGACATTGGTAGATACTCTAAATCTTAAGGTCATGTTTAATATTTGGCAAGTTGAAAATCAACCATTCATTCTTTCTCTGAGCTAGTTTCTAATCAATGGCAGCACTTTACTTCTCACACCATAACCACTTAGTTTCCTTTAATAGCCTCTTATTATTGTCTGTCAAGCATTCTTGAAGAAAAGTATAAATTATATCAAGATTTTATCATTTATTATTGTGCACCCTTAAGTAACTCTTCTAGGCTGCAGAGCAGTGTTAATTCTTAAGAAAAATATCTTATTCTCTTGTAAATTTAGCTAAA
This sequence comes from Pseudonaja textilis, assembly GCF_049901715.1. Taxonomy (NCBI): domain Eukaryota; kingdom Metazoa; phylum Chordata; class Lepidosauria; order Squamata; family Elapidae; genus Pseudonaja; species Pseudonaja textilis. Next base: position 54,441,838 of record NC_141993.1, on the reverse strand, counting down.
TGATTTAATTTCCATTAGTTATTGTTTCACCATAATTAATGAATGCTAAAAAAAAATCCAATCCTTGTTGCACTTAATGGTCATTTGTTACTTTTCATGTTTTCATTACATCCACTTGATATTCAGTGGTGTTCTGTTATATAGAGTCCTTTCAACAGTCTTCTGTGAAAAAATATCAGACTTAATAAGATGGTTATTAATTCTAGGACCTGCATTATGCCTACATGTTGCATCCTTCCATAACCTGATGCCCAGAAGATCGGATTAAAACAACCATTATCATTATAGCTAGTGCTGGAGAAAACATAGCATAGAGCTTTAGAAATCATTTTTATCTTTTATAATCATTTATGTCATGTATTAGTAATTGATTAATGATACACCATCCTTTGTTGTGACTCCTAGTAACCACACAGATACTTACTGCCATGACTTACTGCGTCTCACATTCTGGCATTTCAAGTCTTCCAATGTTGCACTCATTGCCACTGTAATTGAACCCATCCACCTTGCTGCAGGTTATCCAATTCTTTCCCAGCCTTCTCTAGACACCTGTATTTGCATAATGTCTGAAATAGAATAATTTGAGCCTGATCAGGTGAGAATTCTGGGTTGATTTGTTTTAGGATGCATTTCTTGTTTTTTTGACTGTCCACAGCAGGGATCTCAAACTTAAGGCCCATGGGCCAGACCTGGCCTGTGGGGTGCTTAGATCTGACCCACAGGGCCATCCTGGAAATAGCAAAGGACCAGTCCGCAGTACCTCTACTAGTAAAAACGGGGCATGGGTGTGCCACATTTTCAGCCTGGACAGCCTTCATCAACACCCTGCCAGCCAAAATGGGATGTGGGGAGGCATGGCCACCCAGTGCCCCATTTTGGCCAGCAGAATGCTGCAGGAAGCCATCCAGGCTGAAAATGGGATGTGGGGTGGCTGTGTACAGGCCCCTGTGCCCCATTTTGGCTGGCAGAATGTTGCAGGAGGAATCCATCCTATCTGCTCTGTATCCCGTCTTTTTCTCCCACCAGCTAGCCTGCAGAGGACAACTACAATGGTCATCCGGCCCACAAAGAAATCTGCTTTGACACCCTTGGTCCACAGTATTAACAGGAGTCTTCTCCAACATGAAGATTCAGAAACATCAATACTTTTCTCACCCTATTTCTTTAAAGTCCAACTTTTGCTTCTACAGAGTGTCACAGGGAATGCTATGGCTTACATGTTTCTGCCTATTGTCAGTATAGACAGTTCAGAGCAATTGAATATTTTTCATAGCTGCTCTAGAAGTACTAGTCTGTGGTATACTACTTGATTGCTTATTCCTTTATTGTTAATGGTTGATCCTAAAAGGCAAAAGCTAACCACCACTTTGATGTCTTCATTGTCAATTCTAAGGCTGGTTGTTCTCCTGTTGTCATTTGTTTGATTTTCTTTATATTTTATTTTAGTCCCATTTTTTTCACTTTGCTCGACTTTGAGTTCTACAGCTCACAGAACCTTTTCATTTTGGGCTATTAGGATAGTGTCATCAGTATATTATTTTTTCATCCAATTTTAGAACTACAATCACCTTCCCAAAAATTTCCCTTAATACATTATACACCCAGCATATATGTTAAAATTAGCAAAAGGAGTGAATAAATATAAATCTGGAAGAGTAGGCAAGGTATCAGAATATGGACATGGTACAGTAGGTAAATTTCAAAGCTTCTCATAATCAGGAACAATTGCTAAATTCAAATAAAGAAGAAAGGGAAGGGAAGGGAAGGGAAGGGAAGGGAAGGGAAGGAAAGGAAAGGAAAGGAAAGGAAAGGAAAGGAAAGGAAAGGAAAGGAAAGGAAAGGAAAGGAAAGGAAAGGAAAGGAAAGGAAAAAAGAACTGGATGGGGGTTGTATTACTCCAACCACCTTACTCAAGATTAACTTTTTATGAGTATGGTCACAAATCATCACCATGCATTAGGATGGTGTCCTCATTGGTTTTACCAGCTATGAAGTGGTGATGAATGTAAGACAGGGCTGACAAACTCATGGCCTGTGGATTGAATGCATCATGCACTGGCCATGGCCACACCCAGTTTAGCAAAGGGGGAAAAAGTCACACTATATCATGTGATGCCGCCGTGATGATGTGAGTTTGATACTCCTGATGTAAGATATGTAAAAGACATTTGGAATAATTAAAAGTAAATAAGGGTTAGTGTTATGTCCTGAGGACTCAAGGAGTTCTCACTCAGGTCCACTCACTTTGTGTGGGCGTTATTCCCCCATTCCCCATTGGTTGGTTCTCCCCAGCAGCCAGCTATAAAAGCAGGCTGCGGGGTCCAACTCGCTGCTGATTGCTGTGAGCCAGTTCCAGGCTTGGCAAGCACGGTCAGCCCTTTATTTGTAAAATAAAGTACTGTTGCACTCATGCTCTGGTTCAGCCTCTCATTGCTCAAACTTAACACTGGCGACGAGGATGGGATGGCTACCAGAAGCACCTTGCAACCGCTGAGTCACTAGCCACCCGATCTACAGCCCAGAGAGAGCGATCGGCTGGCGACAAGGGAAACGCTGATCCGCAGCCAGAGAGAGCGGTCAGCTAGCGAAACGAGCGATCAAAAGAGCAAACGCAGATCCGCAGCCAGAGAAAGCGGTCTGAGTCAAATAGTTAGAAGCGCCTGTAGCCGCTTGTTAGCCCGCTACGGGGAAAGTGAAGCGCTGAGCCGCAGCCGCTCTGCACTTGGCGCGAAATTCAAACGGGTGTCATTTGAATTTCGAGCCAGTAGGAATCACAGCACAGCGCTGTAGAGAGTCACTAACGCCCACTTTTTTTTGGCGCGAATCAAGACACCTCCAACGGCTAGCAGCCAACGTGGTAACCCAGAGAGAGAGAAAGAGAGGGTAGCAAAAACCTCTCCAGAGCTGATATCACTAGTAACTCACGAGCGTCGTAGTCCCAGAGAGATTTTTCCGCAGGTAGCCCAGCCGTTCCAGCACCATGAGTTCCAATCCAGTATTCCCGGCGTTTAAACCAGACGAAGAGAAGTGGGAATCGATAAGAACCGTTTCAATCATTACATCGATGCGGTCGCCTGTCGGATGCGGAGAGCATCGGAAAAATCCTATTTCCTAATCTACGCGGAGCCACCGCTTACGATACCGCTGCAGCACTCGTGGCGCCGAGAGAATTGAAAACGCGTTCCGTGGTCCGAGTTGCTTGAGATCCTCACAAACCACTACGCCCCAGGCCTTCACAAATCGCCAGGAGGTTCACGTTCCGAATGAGGAAGCAATCAAGTAAGGAGACCATCAACCAATATATGGCCGCCCTCAGAACAGCAGCCCTGCACTGCGGGTTTGGAACATACCTGGAGGACATGCTCTCGATCAATTAGTTTGTGGGGTCAAGGATCTCAACCTACAGAGGCGACTGCTAGCTAAAAAGACCTCAACCTCGCGCAAGCGGGTAGAGGAGGCCCTAGCAGCCGAGCTAGCAACGAACTCAGCCACCGAAATTCAGGGCCCAAGCGCCAAGCTAGCAACGTTCCCAGTCCATTCCGAAGAGGTGGAAGCGGAGGAAGGCCACAACGATGAGAACGATGTCCATCGCCTCACCAATGACAGACGGTCGCAGGTAGGGCCAAACAAGAATACACCGGTCCACCCAAGCACATCACCCTGTGCCTAGCCTGTGGGGATCACATCAAAGGGCCACCTGCAAGTTTAAAGGAGCCGTTTGCAACAACTGCCATAAGAGGGGGAACATTGCGAGAGTCTGCCAAGCCCCCAAAGCGCTGCACAAAGACCCCGTCCTCGCACTCGGGACCACAGAGGCAAGTATTAAACTGTCATGCACGCACCGCCTTGCCAGGCGTACTTGCCACTCTGTTAGTAAAATTTCTCTCTCCGTTTCCCTAGAAGGTAAACCGTGCCACATGGAGGTTGACACAGGGTCAGCGCTCTCAATAATCTCGTGGAACACCCTCAAGAGACTCCACCCCAGCCTATCTACTACCCGGCTTCAGAGATGCCAGTTCGGTCTGAAGGACTACCAGGGGAAGGCCATTCCCGTGATCGGCAGAGGCAAGTTCTTTGTCAGTTTTAGAGCTTTTAAAGGCCACCTACCTCTAGTGGTAGTTAACGCAATCTACCCACCTTATTGGGGCTCGATTGGTTTCCCCACCTCGGCCTAGGGTTTAACAGGAGTCCATGCTGTCTCAACCTCAGACACTGACTCCTTATTCGCTGACTACGCAGATGTGTTCAGCGAGGAGCTGGGGTGTTATAATGGAAACCCCATCTCGTTCACCGTTGACCCCCAGGCAGTCCCAATCAGATTAAAACCACGTAGAGTTCCATTTGCTATTCGACCAAAACTAGACGCTGAATTGGATAAACTACTAAAACAAGGGGTCATTGAGCCAACAGATTTCGCCAAGTGGGAGATGCCCATTGTCACACCCCTCAAAAAAGATGGTAGCCTGAGAATCTGCTCAGACTACAAGACAACAATCAATAAATATTTACAAGTTAGCGCCTACCCCGTGCCCGTCATTCAGCACTTATTGCACACATTCGAACCGGGCAGTATTTTTGCTAAATTGGACATGTCTCAAGCATATCAACAGTTCCCTGTTGATAACCAAACAGCGGAACTTCAGACCATCGTCACTCACAGGGGTGCCTTCCGATGCAAGCGTCTCCAATTTGGCGTAAGTGTTGCCCCGGGTATTTTTCAATCCCTCATGGAGCGGATTTTACAGGGCCTCCCTGGTGTAGTACCCTACTTCGACGACATCTTGGTCTCGGCCAGGGACAGTCCCCAACTCTTCCAGAGAGTGCGAGCAGTGTTAGAGAGGTTCAGACAGCATGGCCTCAAGTTAAAAAAAAAAAAAATGCGCCATTGCCACTAGACAGGTGGACTTTCTGGGTTATAAAATTGACGCCTCTGGCATTCACCCCCTGGAGTCCAAGGTCAGGGCGATCCACGAAGCTCCCACACCGACCTCCAAAACGGAGCTACAAGCTTTCTTGGGGCTCCTAAACTTTTATGCATCCTTTTTGCCCCATAAAGCCTCAGTAGCCGAACCCCTACACAGATTACTAGACAAAAAGTCACCGTGGCACTGGGGGCACAAAGAAGACCAGGCGTTTAACGCCGTCAAATCACTACTTACGTCAGAGGCAGTGCTCATCCAATTCGACCCCAACCTTCCTTTAGTACTGGCAGCAGATGCATCCCCTTTTGGAATTGGGGCGGTCCTTAGTCACCGACTCGCCAATGGCGCCGAGGCCCCCATCGCCTTTTTCTCCAGGACGCTCTCGGCCACGGAGCGAAATTACAGCCAAATAGACAAGGAAGCCCTAGCAGCTGTTGCAGCCGTGAAAAAGTTTCACGAATTCCTTTTGGCCACTTCTTGAACTGGTCACCGACCATAAGCCCCTCCTGGGCCTACTGGCCGGCGACAAACAGACACCTCAAGTCCTCTCCCCTCGGATGACAAGATGGACACTTTTCCTAGCGGCCTACTCATACAAACTTATCCACCGCCCGGGCAAAACCCTATCCCATGCTGACGCGCTCAGTTGCTGCCCCTTACCCGCTCCGGCTGAAGACCCAGCTCCTGTCAATGCCATTTTTGAAATCACCCAGTTGGACCTGCCCATCACCGCCCTTGACATCGCTGCCAAAACCAAGGCAGACCAAACGCCGCCCAGGTGCTCGACTGGGTGAGGAGGGGGTGGCCGGGAGGCAATGTTGATAACAAATTCGCACCCTTTAAGACTCGCATGCAGGAGCTGTCCAGTTTGCAGGGTTGTCTTCTGTGGGGCACTCGAGTGGTCATTCCGACCTCGCTGCGTGCACCCGAGTCCTGGAAGCGTTGCACGAGGGACACCCGGCATTGTGAGAATGAAGGCGTTGGCACGCAGCTACGTGTGGTGGCCGGGTCTAGACGAGGACATTGTCAATTGGGTAAGTTCCTGCAGCATTTGCCAGGAATCCCGGCCTGCTCCCCCATCGCCACCCCTACCAGATGGGAGAGCGCCAGCGCCCTTGGTCTAGAATCCATATCGATCTGGCCGGCCCGTGCATGGAAAGATGTTCCTAGTGGTCGTGGACGCTTATTCCAAGTGGATAGACGTGGCGCAGCTATCCACGACCACCACACTAGCAATCACCAACGTGTTAACGCGCCTGTTCGTTACATGGACTACCCGACTCCTTGGTCTCCGATAATGGCCCACAGTTCGCATCAGTAGAATTCAGCCGTTTTGCAGCCAACCTAGGCATTCGCCACATTTTCACAGCCCCATTTCACCCTGCGAGTAATGGGTTGGCTGAAAGGGCCGTCAGGACCACCAAAGAGGCCCTCGCTAGGTTTGGCAGAGATGACTGGCACCACAAACTCTCATGGTTCCTGATGAGCCAGCACTCAACCCCCTGTACAGTCACCAATAAGTCCCCAGCGGAACTTCTGATGGGCCGGCGCCTGAGGACTGTATTAGATAGACTGCACCCACAATACTGCCCTGACTCTCCCCTCGCTTCCACTTCGGGGTTAGACATTTTATGTTACAGGAGCCGATATTTGCAAGGAATTTCGCTGGGGACCCACTTTGGATTCCGGGCGAGGTCATCGCCGTCACCGGGCCGAGATCGTATAGAGTAAGGCTGGAGGATGGTCGCGTCTGGAGGAGACACATAGACCAACTCAGAAGGCGCCTCAACAACCTCGCAAACAAGAATCCAGAGTCTCCAGTCGAAGGGGAACCGTCTCATCCGCCACCCAGCCACACCGCACCCAGTGACCAGTCTGCGCCAGCGGTCGCCCGGTCAGCCCAAACTCGGACGACAGTGCCCAGAGAGTTGACCAACCGGATCCAACCCTCGAGAGTTTGACCCCAGAAACCAACCCGGTGGTTTCCGAGGATGCCCAGTCCAGAGAGAGTGTCGGCGACACTATGCCAGCTCAACCGTCACAGACTGATACCGAACAGTCAGACAATGTTCCCGAGTTGCGCCGCTCCGGGCGCCAACACAAACCCCCCATCTACCTCAAGGACTATGCGTGTTCGCATCTGGGGGAAAGGGGTGTTATGTCCTGAGGACTCAAGGAGTTCTCACTCAGGTCCACTCACTTTGTGTGGGCGTTATTCCCCCATTCCCCATTGGTTGGTTCTCCCCAGCAGCCAGCTATAAAAGCAGGCTGCGGGGTCCAACTCGCTGCTGATTGCTGTGAGCCAGTTCCAGGCTTGGCAAGCACGGTCAGCCCTTTATTTGTAAAATAAAGTACTGTTGCACTCATGCTCTGGTTCAGCCTTTCATTGCTCAAACTTAACAGTTAGGAAAGAGAAAAATGTGAAGATTCAGTTAGACAAATACCACTTCTAGTGAATTATTGTGCCTCTTTTTCAGTTGAAGAATTCATGAAAAGTCCTCTAATATTTCAAATTCTTACAAGACCATGTCAAACTCTATTGTCAAGAGGTTCAAAGGTATAGAATCAAATTAGACAAAATATATAACAGAAATAATTAACCAACAGAAATGTTTCCCAGAAGAAGAGATCATTGCTCAAAATGATTACTGAAACAAATTCAGAAGGCATGAATTAACAAGTAATGTAACTTATTTAAGGTGATGAACTGAATAGTTAAAACCAACATTCACTTCAGCACGTCCCATCATTTTAAAATGCATCAACATTGAAAATAAATTTTTCACATTCTGATTATATCTGTCAAAAACAATCTTATATATCAATTGTAAACTTCTTGATTATTGTGACTGCAATGGCTTTTCAAATTGTTTCTTTAGGAACCAAAGTTTAATACATTTATTATTATGCAAAAATCAAGAATAAGGAAGCATAATCTAAAATAACAGGAGGAAAGTTTAAAAGTAATGTTAAAAAATATTACTTCACAGAAAGAGTAGTGGAAGCTTAGAACCAAATCCCAGAGAAGGTAGACGATAAATCAACAATAATGAGTTTAAACATGCTGGGGATAAACACATGTCTATTAACAGAGTTGTGGTGGTGCAGTGGTTAGAATGCAGTACTGCAGGCTACTTCTGCTGCCTATCAGCAGTTCGGCAGTTCAGCAGTTTTAGTCTCATTGGGTCTATGTTGACTCAGCCTTCCTTCCTTTCGAGGTCGGTAAAATGAGGACCCAGATTTTTGAGGGCAATATGCTGACTGTAAATCGCTTAGAGAGGTCTGTAAAGCATTGTGAAGCAGTATATAAGTCTAAGTGCTATTGCTAACCGACAAAAATTTAAAATAATAAATAAATAAATAAAACAATATTATTAATTAATTAAAAGGAAAACAAAAACAAAGAAACAAAAACTCAAAGGGCAGACTCCATGAACTACAGGGTCTTTTTCTGCTGTCTTCCATGTTTCTATGTTTCTACATCTTGAGTACCACACTGCTGTCGCAGAATATGTAGCAAATTACTGCCTCTGAATCAAGATTGTAGTTTTATTTATATTTAATCAGAACAATTTAATACATCCATTATATCTTAAAGCCAAGGGGTAACTAATGTATTTCTCCCTGTTGATTGGTGAAACAAATAGAATTCAGATATCAGTATCTGAAGTTTGTTTCATCAATGCCACTGAGCAATCTTTGATTATATTTCTCTTTAATTAAATATCTGACAATGCAAGGTATTTGCCCTATGACATGGGTAAATATAGGCAGTTGACCATAGATTGTATATGGCTATATTTGAAATGGATGTTCCATTATTTTTGCCCCTGTGGTACAGGAGAAAGGTTGTCATACATCTGCTTTCTGGTCATAAATTATGGAAGAAGAAATATGTATAGAATCCTGTCTGTACCATTTATCTAGATGCTCCAAATAATAAATGTCAAATGTTAATATGCATACATTAATCATACATTAAGTCTTAAAATACCAAATAATGATTGGTACCAGAGGTAGTATTCAGCAGGTTCGAACCAGTTCTGAAGTACCAGTAGTGGAAATTTTAAGTAGTTCGGAGAACCAGCAAGTATCACCTTTGACTGGAGATTTTATAGTATCATTCCCCTGCCATGCCCACCAAGCCAGGCCCACAGAACCAGTAATAAAAAAAATTGAATCCCACCACTGATTGCTAGAGTTTTAAACTTGAACCAGCAAGTGCAAATTTAAATTTTCCTTCAGTCATTAAAGTCACACTCTCACCCTAATCCATAGCACAGGTAAAAGGGTGAATTAAGCGCCTCATTTCACCATCTTGAGTGGCAGGTGGGAAAAATAGGTACTTTACAACAGCCTCTATGGTTTACCTGGCATGACTGTACACAAAATTGGAGGAATTTCTTTACCACTGACAACTCTTCTGTTTGTTCCAACAATTTTTTTCTTTTAAAACTAACTTATTTGTAATAGCACTTACAGCAACAGTAGAAAAGAAAGATTAAATCCAGAGTAAAACCTGAGATGATTTGAAATTCAGAATCAGATGCAGAAGATAAGTTCAGTATTTGAATAGGAACAAGATTAATAGGACAGCGTTAAGATGCAGAGGGGAAAAGTTGGGATTGGGAGAGGCAGGAAAGAAATATTCTGTTGTGAAGATACATAAATACCTGTACCCTCTTGATCTATCATATTGTAGAATCAGAGGGCAATGCAGAATTAACCTTACTGGACTATGGCCTGAATTTTAAATGTCAAAAGCATGCAGAAGGGATATGCTTAATATTAATAACAACAACCCAAAAAAAATCTCTTTTCAACTAACCTAGGAGAATAAGAAAGAGACAGAAAATACAAAGGTGGGGGGAGGTGGGCTCATGTACTCTGTCAGTATAAAACCTGGACAGTCTTTTTGCATTTGAGATCCTATAAAAGCCAGAATAGAGGTTTCAGGTGTTTAGGATATCCAAGTTATTCCTTAAAACTTGTGGTATCTTTTCTAAAAATAACCCCAAATTTTCACGTTACACAAAACTCAGTGTATTCCATTGGAACAGTGGAAGCTATGCAGTCCTGAAATATGCTATGCCAGTTATTCTGACCAGCAATTATACTAGATTCTCCTAGAATCTTCTTTAGGAGACAAAGGGGTCTCCTAGTGACCAACTATTCTCTTCATGTCTGTTTGATAATGGTTACCTACATTTTCTAATTTTCATTTCCTAAACCACTAGCGGACAACCTTTTTCCCCAACATAAGCTTTTTTTTTTTTTTCAGCTTCTGAAAATGATGTGGTGATGTTACAAAAGAATTTGCCAATTTTTTTCAAGCTTCTTGTTGTCATTGAGATCTTACTGGTGCAAAATTAATAGTTCATTTTAAAAGAACTGTTAAACAAACACAAAGAAAAGTATTGAATTTCACCCTCACTACTTGAGAATATTCTGGGAGCTTTGTACAGTCAAGGGTGAATACTACCTTTGGATGTGCACACGCGCGCGTGCACACACACACACACACACACACACACACAAACACCCTGTCCTCACACACAAACACACAACCTTCTAATCTCAAAATAATAAGGCTGGCTCACTATCTCTGCTCCTGGTCTGAGTTAAAGCTTCTACAGCTTTCTTCTCCCTGATGGCATAAAGCTCGGTGTTCTTCACTTGCATGGCTTTCATTTAAATGGAATACTAAGCAGCCACCAGACCACCAGACTGACTTATCCAGCAAGTTCTTGAAGAATCTGGGGAGGGGGGAATCCATATGCATACTTGGCTTGCATTCTTTTCTGCCTTCTCAGAAGGGAAGCAAGAGTGAAAGAAAGTGCAGTCAAGTGGAAATGGTTGGAGTGCACTTAGAGGAGTTTCGCCAAAAGGAAAAGGATAGCTGATGGTGGCTTTTTAAAATATTATTTCCTCAAAAAAAAAAAATCCTCCAGAAGTTAAAACTGTTTTAATCAGCTGAAAAACATACGTGGGCTTTACAGCTCGGAGACAGCTTGCACGGGTACCGATAAATGCCTATCGCTCATTTGCATACGCTAACAGCTACACTTTAATCAGCCTCTTAATCCCTGATGGTATTAATGAATTTTTTAATGCTCTCTCTCTCTCTCATACACACAACCCCCTCCCCTTTTTTTAGTATCATGTTTGCTAATTCAAAAATGATCAGCGGCTTCTGTGTGCCTTTTTTTATGCAGGAAATAATGGGTGAGCTCAGTACTCCTGTTATCCCACTCTCACAAATAATTAAGACTACAAAGAGTACAAATCAGTCTGAATGCACCATACAAAGGCTCAAGCTATGCAAAGGCCCTTCTTTCTCTCTCTCCTTTCTTTTCATTTATTCTCTTCTTCTGACAAGAGGTGGGTCGGAAAGATAATCAGAAAACTGACAAACTGGCCAATCCCAAAAATCCTAGACATACAAGCTATTTTAAGCATTTATGCCAAGGGACCGGTCACATTTATTTTCTTCAACCGCACCTCCTTGATTTATTATTTGAAAGCATTTTGTCTATGGAGACCAAGTATATGACCTTCTCAAGAGTGATGTTTTCTCTCATATTCCACAAAAGGGGCTCTGCGACAGGCCCATAAAATTGCTGATGTACAACATCTACCTATGAATGTGCACTTGGAAGAAATCCCACTCATCTCCTTTGTACTAGCCATAAAAAGGCAATAGGCTAATTGCTGTAGAAAAATGACTTTCAGAGAAAGTAACTGAAGAAAGCGTTCCTCTCTTGCTTTGAAGGAAACTACATAGAGACCCACAAGAGAAATATACTGTACACTACTCCTAGTGGAGATCAATATCTAAGGATGCATCTCCATACAGATCTTCTGCGCTGCAAATTAGCACCATAGCTTAAAATTGAAGGAGCAAAAAAATACTCAGAAAAGAGTATTTCTCATTTTATTTCTGTAATAGACATTTCCAAATGGAAATTTCCTTGTAATTTTAGTCCAAATAGATTGTGCGGTAATTCCATCTTTTGGCTCATTAACATGTATTTCACGAAAGAAAAACACAAGTAGTTAGAATAGATAAAAGGCTTCAAATTGTGATTTATATGAATTAGATAGGACAATTATACATAGACCTTTTGCACAAATACATGAAGTTACTGCCCTAATTTTCAAAGTGAAATTGCACAAACTCCAATTGTAGTTTTGGGTCATGAACCAAATCCATTAAATTGATGGAGAGAGCATTAATTAACAATACACTATATATAGTGTGCCACAATGGGTTTTTTCTCTCTTGGTATATAGTCACTCTCATCTATAGATTCAAGAGAACAACAGTGTTTGCAGAACTTCTACACTTATCCTCTTGAAATGGAATCCATTACTGGAGTACTTAGCTTATTGCCAGTTGCTGTGCTTATGATTTCTGCATTAAGTATTTCCCAAATGCCACGTCAAACTGCTAGATATGGATATATGTTTCCTGTCACTTTACAGAGCAGAAGTACTGATAAGTGTCACATCTATCTACCTACCTACTTCTTATCTACCTACCTACTACTTAGGACAGATTTGCTTCCACATGATGAATTCCAATTTCCAAAATAGTTTGTTGTTTTTAAAGTATAGCTGCAATTGTGCGTGACTTCAAGAGCCGTCTCCTTTGTTCTACTTATATTTAGAATTCCAAAGGAGAACTTTAAAAGATAAAGCTACACCAGTTCTTCAAAAAACATTGTTACTCTTATAAAATTAATTCTGGGATCAAACTCAAAACTCTTTGGCTAGGTTGATAATTACATTGTTGTTATAGATATCTTTGTGGGAAGAAGATGGCCCAATTAGGTGAACCCACAAAGCTAATAAGCTAATAAAAGAAATGAAGTAGTGAAATACAGTACAGTCAGCAAGTTACATGAAAACAAGCTCACCCATCTTTTATATTTATTTAATAAAACAGCAAAGAAATGAAAAACTAAAGATATGAAAGATAACAAAAAGAGAAAAATCTGCTGTAACAATATAAATGCCTACATTAAGACTTCTCATACATACATATGTGCATTCTATGAAATTTTAATGAAATAATGAAAATGAAATTTTCTAATTAAAAATATTAAATTATAATTTTCCGTACATTTTTTTCACTAGGCAACTAGTTTATAAGACAAATAACACCAGGCCTTCCATCCACTGGATAATTGGGGTGATAAATTTCTCTTCCCAATGTTGAAGAACTAATCTCTTGGCAACAATCAGGACAAAGAAAATCTTTTTTTTTTTTTGTCTTGCTATCAGTTTCCATGAAATAGTATAGCCCTCCAATATATTAACTCTCAGGAGTTATATATGTATGTTTTCTAAACATTCAGCACACTGTTTCATAAATTTCTCTGGGTGGGTTCTTCAATTCTGAAGACATCTCTCAATATGTAACTGTCAATTGAAGATGGGGGTCTTGATTTTCCAAATATTGAATTTTGCTATTATGCATATCAACTGTAGTTACTGACTACAGTAATTTGAAATTTTGAGTGTGTTCACTCTTATAAATACTCTTTCTTGGACCCTTTTAGAATATTTATATATGATATCTTTAATTAATTGGGAGTTAATTTTGAGATTCAAAAATTAAATAATATTTATTATTATTACATTGATTCAAAAACTGTGATATGTTATTTCTTGGAAAAATACATTCTGACTTTTTTTATATAAAATGAACACTACGGGGTAATTCAGTCCTCAAAATTGATTTAAACAGTAGTTTTACCAAGGAACCTGTATGAATGCTGAGATTTTGATATTGTGTCAACAAGTAATAATGAGGATTTTTTTTTATTATTATTATTATTATTGTATTCAAATATAAATACCATTTGTCAGTTGCCACCCACTGACAGTCATTACAATTACAACATTTACTGACATCTCAATTTGTACTTGTGGCATTTGAGGCTTTCAAAGTATATAAGTTATTAGAACAAATCACTACATCCTATGAGACCAAAAACTCCATAATCAATCTTTATAAATCTATATTATTGATAAATCAATTTGATATGCAAATTTTAAAGACTGAATGGAATAAGGAAGTGGAGATTCTCATTTTGTCTAAACCATGGGAAATGTTTTAACTTTAATATCAAAATACTTCACACAAATTACAGCCTATATAACAAAAATCAATATTTCAGGTTTATTGGACTTTTCTGCATCTGTGAATTATATTATTGCCATAACAGAGAAGTAATCAGAATAAAACTTAATTAAAAGAACATTTTTTCAATGGCCATTGAGATTATTTTAAAAAATAGTTTGTAAGTGACTTAAGAAGCTTAGTAGAAAAAGAAGAAGAGGCAACTTCATATCAAGTTATTTCTATTTCTATAACATTCTGTGAGAAATGAGAAAATTTTTTAAATGTCTCTATCTTTATATGAGAAATAACTTATATAGGGCTTATCATTTGAAAACTGCAGAATTGGACAGAAATACTAAATGACCTGCATTTACAACAGTAGATTTCTGTACAGTGACACGGTGTAATTATCAAAACACAATTTTCACCTTAGATTTTAGCCATTGGGTTTCCCAAAGTCATTAAGGAGTCTCCACTGGATTCAGTGAAAATTTCTTTCTAGTTGGTACGACAGCCTTTGGAATGTGAAAAATATGTGGTATCAGAACTCCTTAAAATTGTATTCGTGCCAAAATTCAACACTTAAAAACAGCAGACAATGGTGTAGTTCTCTTTTACTTCTCCTACCTCTGTGTAACCACAGCTCCACATAGCCAGGACTAGAGGGCAAATCTTCCAGACCAGTCAATCAGTAGTGGGATTCAAATGTTTTTACTACTTCTATGGGTGTGGCTCGGTGGGCATGATAGGGGAAGGATACTGTAAAATCTCCAGTCAGAGGTAGTATTTGCCAGTTCTCCGAACTACTCAAAATTTCCACTAATGGTTCTCCAGAACTGGTCAGAACCTACTGAATACCACCTGCACAGTCAATGTAATTTTCAGATAGCTGTGGTCACCTGCAAAATTTCCCGTCTCTTCCTTTCTTTTTAATATCAGCTGCACTAATAATCATGCCTTTTGGTCTAGTAAAGTATGTATAAATGTGAACCATATATTGAAAATCAAATCAGAAACAGTAGCAAGTAGGAGTCATGGCACAGTAGTTAAAATGCAGTGTTGCAATAACTGTCCAGTGCCAGGAGTTCGATCCTGGCCAGCTCAAGGTTGACTCAGCCTTCAACAAGGTTGGTAAAATGAGGATCCAGATTGTTAGGGGCAATATGCTACATTGTAAACCACTCAGAGAGTTTAGTAAGGCACTATGGAGCTGTATATAAGTCTAAGTGCTATTGCTAAGTAACATTGTTCCCCATGCAGATTAACATACAAAGGGGTGAGGAGAGAAGGGGAGGGACAAGCAAACAAGACAAAAACCAGAGTGCTCTTCAAGAAATTAAAAATGATACTTTTTTTAAACACAAATGCTGATTTAAGTAACACTTCATATGAAGATTCATTCGTTTAATGATTTTTGAAGATGTTTAGTTAAAACCACATTCAGGCATCCATTGTATATGGGTAATGTCATCTCTTTAGTGGAGAAAATGTTACTGGGGTCACACCATCCATCTGTTTCTAAAATACAAGTTCTTGTTTCCAGTGTCTTGTTCTTTGTAAAATGAGTTCTTTCTGCTACACATTGCAGTAGATTTCCCAGGATATCATTGATTGGCATCAGTTCCATGCAACTGGCATAGTGAACTAACAGGAGACTGATCTACACTGTGTGCAATTTATCTTGCTTATGTGTTGAGCTACCTCCACCAACATGAAAGTGCTATTTTTTTAAAAAAAAAAATTGTACTCTGTACTGTTTT